>NW_024058297.1:197751-322751 GCF_016432855.1 Salvelinus namaycush
CTGTGCAGCGCCCATATCAAAGTTAAGCCTGGAAAAAATCCGGTACCTCTTCTGACAGACAGCTGGTTAGACTACGGTACCTCTCTGACAGACAGCTGGTTAGACTACGGTACCTCTCTGACAGACAGCTGGTTAGACTACGGTACCTCTCTGACAGACAGCTGGTTTAGACTACGGTACCTCTCTGACAGACAGCTGGTTAGATACGGTACCTCTCTGACAGACAGCTGGTTAGATACGGTACCTCTCTGACAGACAGCTGGTTAGACTACCGGTTACCTCTCTGACAGACAGCTGGTTAGACTACGGTACCTCTCTGACAGACAGCTGGTTAGACTACGTAACCTCTCTGACAGACAGCTGGTTAGACTACGGTACCTCTCTGACAGACAGCTGGTTAGACTACGGTACCTCTCTGACAGACAGCTGGTTAGACTACGGTACCTCTCTGACAGACAGCTGGTTAGACTATGGTACCTCTCTGACAGACAGCTGGTTAGACTACGGTACCTCTCTGACATTTGAAGAGATAGTGACTGATGTTATCCACCACCACAATGAACCTGTTTGATAATAGCAACCCCTCCCCAGAATGTGTCAATATCCTTGCTGTGCGTGACTAAACACACATAGTGCATGCTGCTCTAAGACCAGGCTGCAGGCTGCAGCCATCTGGGGAGGGAAGCCTCCATACTGGTGTCCATGTGGTGCCTTAGATAGGGCCAATGGCTTAGCATGCATACCAAATGGCACCCTATTCCCTATTTAGTGCACTACTTTTGACCAGGACCCATAGGGAATAGGGTGTCATTTGGGACCCACATCTAGAGTTCGATGTATTTTCTAAATCCCTATCGCAGCAGTGCCACTGCATATGGCACTGCATTTGTCTGTGAGTATACGGGAAGAGCAATGTCTGTCTGTCTTTCTGTCCTGGAGACAAAACACACATTCTGAAATTGATATGTTGTGGAGGACAATAGAAGAAGTGACAAGCGCTGGTGGCTTTCCAGGCACAATAATGACTGGTGACTCACCCCAGTGTGTGTGTACGTATGTGCATATATGTGTGTACTGTGCAGACACGTGGACGTGTGTGTGCGTGCACCGTGTGGTGTGTGTGTGCGTGCGCCGTGTGGTGTGTGTGTCCGTGCGTCGTGTGGTGTGTGTGTCCGTGCGTCGTGTGGTGTGTGTGTCTGTGCGTCGTGTGGTGTGTGTGTCCGTGCGTCGTGTGGTGTGTGTGTCCGTGCGTCGTGTGGTGTGTGTGTCCGTGCACCGTGTGGTGTGTGTGTCTGTGCGTCGTGTGGTGTGTGTGTCTGTGCGTCGTGTGGTGTGTGTGTCTGTGCGTCGTGTGGTGTGTGTGTCCGTGTGCCGTGTGGTGTGTGTGTCTGTGCGTCGTGTGGTGTGTGTGTCCGTGCGTCGTGTGGTGTGTGTGTCCGTGCACCGTGTGGTGTGTGTGTCTGTGCGTCGTGTGGTGTGTGTGTCTGTGCGTCGTGTGGTGTGTGTGCGTGCGCCGTGTGGTGTGTGTGTCTGTGCGTCGTGTGGTGTGTGTGTCTGTGCGTCGTGTGGTGTGTGTGTCTGTGCGTCGTGTGGTGTGTGTGTCTGTGCGTCGTGTGGTCTGTGCGTCGTGTGGTGTGTGTGTATGTGCGTCGTGTGGTGTGTGTGTCCGTGCGTCGTGTGGTGTGTGTGTGCGTGTGCAGTGTGGTGTGTGTGTGCGTGCTCCGTGTGGTGTGTGTGTCCGTGTGCAGTGTGGTGTGTGTGTCCGTGTGCAGTGTGGTGTGTGTGTCCGTGCACCGGGTGGTGTGTGTGTGCGTGCTCCGTGTGGTGTGTGTGTCCGTGCACCGGGTGGTGTGTGTGTGCGTGCTCCGTGTGGTGTGTGTGTGCGTGTGTGCAGGGGAGGTCTGACTTGTAGACCTAATGAAAGCTGTTCTGGTACAGTGTAAAGCCATATAATCAGTTCAACATCACTCGTAAAGAGGCAATTAGATGTTATATGAAGCAAAACCAGGAAATAGTACGTCTTAAACATGTCCATAGGGAGAGACTATAACAATGAATGAACCAAGTGCACATTTCTGAGACCAACAAAATGAGAAAAGTCAAGCTGAACACATTGTGTCACGTGTTGTTGAATCTCAGATGAGAATGATAAAGTCTTCCTGGTGAAATGTACGGGAAGCAGACCTCTTAACAGATCACTTGGCTCAGCTTGATTCCCATACTGTGTGGATATGAGTGCAAATAATTATTATTGGCCTCACTTCATGTGTAACATGGCGATATGTGGTGATTTGCTGACCTTTCATATACTTCACATCTGAAAAAGTTCATATTTTCTCTTTAAAAGAGAACAGAAGGCTTCAACAGACACCCCTGTACCCACCATAGAGCCCTCCAGAATACAGACTTCCCTCTGGTTTCACTGCAACAGACACCCCTGTACCCACCATAGAGCCCTCCAGAATACAGACTTCCCTCTGGTTTCACTGCAACAGACACCCCTGTACCCACCATAGAGGCCTCCAGAATACAGACTTCCCTCTGGTTTCACTGCAACAGACACCCCTGTACCCACCATAGAGGCCTCCAGAATACAGACTTCCCTCTGGTTTCACTGCAACAGACACCCCTGTACCCACCATAGAGGCCTCCAGAATACAGACTTCCCTCTGGTTTCACTGCAACAGACACCCCTGTACCCACCATAGAGGCCTCCAGAATACAGACTTCCCTCTGGTCTCACTGCAACAGACACCCCTGTACCCACCATAGAGCCCTCCAGAATACAGACGTCCCTCTGGTTTCACTGCAACAGACATCCCTGTACCCACCATAGAGCCCTCCAGAATACAGACTTCCCTCTGGTTTCACTGCAACAGACACCCCTGTACCCACCATAGAGGCCTCCAGAATACAGACTTCCCTCTGGTCTCACTGCAACAGACACCCCTGTACCCACCATAGAGCCCTCCAGAATACAGACTTCCCTCTGGTTTCACTGTAATGCTAGACTTTCGCTATCCTGGTCACCGTGCCAGACTATTGGCTCAATAACCGAACACCATCTCTCCCAGATAGACAGTGTGTGTCCCGAATGGCACCCTATTCTCTAAGTAGTGCACTACTTTTGACCAGGGCCCTATGAGCACTTGTCAAAAGTAATGCACTTCATAGGCGATAGGGTGCCATTCGAGATGCAGACATAGATTTGGCTCTGGAAACTCTACAGTATCAGCTCCACCGCTACCCAGTCCAAGCACACCAACATCCAGCTCCAAACATGTTGAAGAACCACGACCAGAGAGGGGGCTTTCTTTCCCAAACATGTTGAAGAACCACGACCAGAGAGGGGGCTTTCTTTCCCAAACATGTTGAAGAACCACGACCAGAGAGGGGCTTTCTTTCCCAAACATGTTGAAGAACCACGACCAGAGAGGGGGCTTTCTTTCCCAAACATGTTGAAGAACCACGACCAGAGAGGGGCTTTCTTTCCCAAACATGTTGAAGAACCACGACCAGAGAGGGGCTTTCTTTCCCAAACATGTTGAAGAACCACGACCAGAGAGGGGGCTTTCTTTCCCAAACATGTTGAAGAACCACAACCAGAGAGGGGGCTTTCTTTCCCAAACATGTTGAAGAACCACGACCAGAGAGGGGGCTTTCTTTCCCAAACATGTTGAAGAACCACAACCAGAGAGGGGCTTTCTTTCCCAAACATGTTGAAGAACCACAACCAGAGAGGGGCTTTCTTTCCCAAACATGTTGAAGAACCACGACCAGAGAGGAGGCTTTCTTTCCCAAACATGTTGAAGAACCACAACCAGAGAGGGGCTTTCTTTCCCAAACATGTTGACGAACCATGACCAGAGAGGGGGCTTTCTTTCCCAAACATGTTGAAGAACCACGACCAGAGAGGGGGCTTTCTTTCCCAGTAGCCTTTGAGGCGAAGGGGGTTGTGTGGGGGGGGGGCGTCATGAGTGTTTCTGGTGCGCGGGTTCCAGTTTTGGACGCCCTCCACGTTTCCCCTGCTCCCACATCCCTGCTTTTCAGCACTCACTCCATGTTGAATGCCTGATGGAGATACAGGCTTTCATCCCCCTCCAAGCGGCTAGGGAGAAAATCAAGAGGGCCTGTAAACGTCTCCTCATGAGAGAGGCATTAAAATAAATTCACTTGTGGTTCCCTTAATCCAAGCAGGAACGAACGGGCCTCCAGCTCCACCCGATAGGCATTTTCTATACAAACAAGAGTCGCGACTTGCCACCTTCACAAAGAGAGGATTAGTTTTGGGTACAGAACACTGTCGCGGGTGTCTGTGTATAGGCTACATGCTAGTCTGGGAAATGACTTCAGCTGTCACTCACAGGCGGAAGGTTGAGGCTGATACAGATTGAGTGTGTAAAAGCTCCATTTAATACAACATGGTTCCATATAGGATACAGTGATGTCATGAATCATGATGAACACCAAACAGAGTGAGTTCATTCATTCAACATAATGTCCTCCAAGGAAGACAGCAAATCCCCATGGAGGTCCTGTCTTGACATATGCATGATATTATAGTGTATGGAGTGGACATGGCATGACAGAGAGCGAGAAAGAGAGAGAGAGAGCGAGAGAGAGATAGACTTCACTTCTCACAGAGAGAGAGAAGGAGGGAGTCCTCCACCCAGACGATTACCATTAGTGTGTCAGAGGAAATGATGAGGCCTGAGTTCTACAGCTGGAATGCCCAAACACCATAGATCCAGCTGACTCCCAGAAGGGATGAAATGTACAAAGACGTTAGGATCAACCTCTTCTCTGCCCCCTCCTTGTGAGGTCTCCTCTGCGTGTGCTGGTTTCCTTCTTACTGTAGAAGTTCTACAATAGAACAATAGGGACACTTACATATGGACTAGACATTATATTACCGTATTACTCCCTGAAGCGGAGCACAAGAAGCAATTAGCCAGATATGTTTTGCACTAGCACCGCGCTAGCACCGCACTAGCACCGCACTAGCACCGCGCTAGCACCTCACTAGCACCGCGCTAGCACCTCACTAGCACCGCACTAGCACCTCGCTAGCACCTCACTAGCACCGCGCTAGCACCTCACTAGCACCTCACTAGCACCGCACTAGCACCTCGCTAGCACCTCACTAGCACCTCACTAGCACCGCACTAGCACCGCACTAGCACCGCACTAGCACCGCACTAGCACCTCACTAGCACCGCACCACACTAGCACCGCACTAGCACCTCACTAGCACCTCACTAGCACCGCACTAGCACCGCACTAGCACCGCACTAGCACCTCACTAGCACCGCACTAGCACCGCACTAGCACCAGCACCGCACTAGCACCGCACTAGCACCGCACTAGCACCTCACTAGCACCGCACTAGCACCTCACTAGCACCGCACTAGCACCGCACCACACTAGCACCGCACTAGCACCTCGCTAGCACCTCACTAGCACCGCACTAGCACCTCACTAGCACCGCACTAGCACCGCACTAGCACCGCACTAGCACCGCACCACACTAGCACCGCACTAGCACCTCGCTAGCACCTCACTAGCACCGCACTAGCACCGCACTAGCACCGCACTAGCACCAGCACCTCACTAGCACCGCACTAGCACCTCACTAGCACCGCACTAGCACCTCACTAGCACCGCACTAGCACCGCACTAGCACCGCACTAGCACCTCACTAGCACCGCACTAGCACCGCACTAGCACCGCACTAGCACCTCACTAGCACCGCACTAGCACCGCGCTAGCACCTCACTAGCACCGCACTAGCACCGCACTAGCACCTCACTAGCACCTCACTAGCACCGCACTAGCACCGCACTAGCACCTCACTAGCACCTCACTAGCACCGCACTAGCACCTCACTAGCACCTCACTAGCACCTCACTAGCACCGCACTAGCACCTCACTAGCACCGCACTAGCACCGCACTAGCACCTCACTAGCACCGCACTAGCACCGCACTAGCACCTCACTAGCACCGCACTAGCACCGCACTAGCACCTCACTAGCACCGCACTAGCACCGCACTAGCACCGCACTAGCACCAGCACCTCACTAGCACCTCACTAGCACCTCACTAGCACCTCACTAGCACCGCACTAGCACCGCACTAGCACCGCACTAGCACCTCACTAGCACCGCACTAGCACCGCACTAGCACCAGCACCTCACTAGCACCGCACTAGCACCTCACTAGCACCGCACTAGCACCGCACTAGCACCTCACTAGCACCGCACTAGCACCGCGCTAGCACCGCGCTAGCACCGCGCTAGCACCGCACTAGCACCAGCACCTCACTAGCACCGCACTAGCACCTCACTAGCACCGCACTAGCACCTCACTAGCACCTCACTAGCACCGCACTAGCACCTCACTAGCACCTCACTAGCACCTCACTAGCACCTCACTAGCACCGCACTAGCACCTCACTAGCACCTCACTAGCACCTCACTAGCACCTCACTAGCACCTCACTAGCACCGCACTAGCACCGCACTAGCACCAGCACCTCACTAGCACCGCACTAGCACCTCACTAGCACCGCACTAGCACCGCACTAGCACCTCACTAGCACCTCACTAGCACCGCACTAGCACCTCACTAGCACCGCACTAGCACCTCACTAGCACCGCACTAGCACCGCACTAGCACCTCACTAGCACCGCACTAGCACCGCACTAGCACCTCACTAGCACCGCACTAGCACCGCACTAGCACCGCACTAGCACCAGCACCTCACTAGCACCGCACTAGCACCTCACTAGCACCTCACTAGCACCTCACTAGCACCTCACTAGCACCGCACTAGCACCGCACTAGCACCTCACTAGCACCGCACTAGCACCGCACTAGCACCTCACTAGCACCGCACTAGCACCGCACTAGCACCAGCACCTCACTAGCACCGCACTAGCACCTCACTAGCACCGCACTAGCACCGCACTAGCACCTCACTAGCACCGCACTAGCACCGCGCTAGCACCGCGCTAGCACCGCACTAGCACCGCACTAGCACCAGCACCTCACTAGCACCGCACTAGCACCTCACTAGCACCGCACTAGCACCTCACTAGCACCTCACTAGCACCTCACTAGCACCGCACTAGCACCTCACTAGCACCTCACTAGCACCTCACTAGCACCGCACTAGCACCTCACTAGCACCGCACTAGCACCGCACTAGCACCAGCACCTCACTAGCACCGCACTAGCACCGCACTAGCACCTCACTAGCACCGCACTAGCACCTCACTAGCACCGCACTAGCACCGCGCTAGCACCGCGCTAGCACCGCACTAGCACCGCACTAGCACCAGCACCTCACTAGCACCGCACTAGCACCTCACTAGCACCGCACTAGCACCTCACTAGCACCTCACTAGCACCTCACTAGCACCGCACTAGCACCTCACTAGCACCGCACTAGCACCGCACTAGCACCTCACTAGCACCGCACTAGCACCGCACTAGCACCGCACTAGCACCGCGCGGGTCTTTTCTGGTCTGTTCATAATCATCACTTGGGTGGTTGTTTGGAAGTGTGGGTCTTCTCCAAAAAGAGGCCTCCAGAGCCTGGTTCCCTTCTTTGTTGCACTGGGACTTTTATCATGGATGCACCTCAAACGCACCCCCTCCTCCCAACTCGCCTCAATGGACACATTCTTCCTCACAACAAAAGCAATTTTGTAAATGCCATTAAATGCAGCAGCATAGTGGACAGAGGCGACCATAAATCAACCACCCCGCAACTCTGCTTTAAGTAAAATGCCACAAGTCACATCTTCGTCTCCATAGCAGTCCTTCATCAGTGCGTGTTACCATAAACATGCCTTTGTTTAATTAGGGCTACAATTCTGTGATATACGGCCCTTCGGCTCCCACGTGGCAGGTTGTTTGTAAGCAAGGCAACACAGACGTTCCTAATTGAACAATGATATACTGCAGGCAGAGAAGTGATGTTTTGATACCATTATTACATACATACATACATACATACATACATACATACATACATACATACATACATACATACATACAGTTAAACGTTTGGACACACCTACTCATTCAAAATATTTTCTTGGGGTGAAGACATCAAAACTATGAAATAATACATATGGAATCATGCAGTAACCAAAAAAGTGTTAAACAAATCTTCAACGATTCTTCAAAGTAGCCACCCTTTGTCTTGATGACAGCTTTGTACACTCTTGGCATTCTCTCAACGAGCTTCATGAGGTAGTCACTTGGAATGGATTCAAATTAAGAAAATGTTTCCTTTTGGTTACTACATGATTCCATATGTGTTATTTCAGTGTTGATGTTTTCACTATTATTCTACAATGTAGAAAAGAGTAAAAACAAAGAAAAACCTTTGAATGAGTAGGTGTGTCCAAACTTTTGACTGGTACTGTACATACATACAAACATACATACCGCAAATGACAAGGTTATTGCTGAGATAAACAGAAGAGCGGAGTAAATCAAGTGACCTATATAGGGACACCTCTAAGCATCATGGGAGAACCCGGGTGTTGCAGCAGGCAGCACTTGGCTGGAGTTTTCACGGTCTCTTCATCATCTGCCAGGGGATCTGGGGGGAACGATGCTCGAGAAGCTGAGTTTCTGGCAACTGCTTTTGGACCTACACAGATGTAAACAATTATCCAGCAAAACGCACATGACGGGGGGGGGGGGGGGGGGGTCTCCAGTGTTTGTATTAATTGACCACCCTCCACTCCTCTCTCTTAATAACTGGGCAGGAACTCCTTTGACTTTCCAGACCAGAGGATCTGGAGCAGCCTTAGATGAAGCGAAGGCAGGCCAAGCCCTCCAATGAAAACAACAGGGAGCTGAACAACAGCCATTCTTTACATGGGGATAGCGTCAATCAAAGCAGGGAAAAGTCTGGCAACATGTTCCAGTTGAAAATGTAATGGACCAAATTCCCCATAATGCAGAGTTTGTATCTCACATGGCAGCTTCACAGAAAAGTGAAAACAAATTCAGCCTGATCCCATTACCTAACTCCTAACATTTCCTGTGATGTAGGTCCTGGGCAGTGGCCCACTGGCCTGTAGGCAGGGAGCGTGAGGGAACTTGAGGACAGGTGGGGTGGAGTGTTGAAAGCTGCTGGCCAGATTTGATAAAACATACGCTATAACTCAAAATGCCTTAGCAATACGATCTGCTGTTAGATTGCGAAAGTCATTCCCCAAAAAACAACTCACTGGAGTAATATTATTCAGTCAATATGTCAATAACATCCAATCTTCCCATCACTCTTTATTTCACATTGTTTTGTTTGTCTTTGTTTCTCCTGTAACAGCAGCAGTAAACAGATCTGACTCTCAAATTAGCGTTTGTAGAACCCCTCCTCTGTTCCTAGCGTAAATAATCCCCCCCATTTTGCTGGGGAGCTGGAAAGTTTTAGCCCAAAATACATACTGTAGGCATAATAAACAAGCCCTTTCATATGTGTAAAAGACCCTGGGAGTTGTGGGTAAAAATAGAGCTGTTGGCATGGCAGCGAGGGAGGCAGGCGGTGATATTTCACCCAGCGGCGAGTCGGGGTGCGGGGCAGAGCAGGAGGAGGGCAGGGGTTATCAGGCCAGCTCATCAAAGAGACAACTCTCAGCTGGGTGTGTGCTGCCTGGCAGGAGAGGAGGAAAAACACACACCTCTGGAGGAATGTTCACAGTGGAAATAGAAATAAAAGTCAGGCCAAAACCTGATATCTGATCAAAACTATAACATTTAGGGCTCTATTTTAACAAATCTAAGGCAATGTTAAATCTAAGCACTATAGGTTCAGGAGTGTGTCAGAAACATACGTGGTGGCTTCAGTTTGTGTATTTATGGCCTTTTATGTATTGCCTTGGAATCAACTCCATTTCCAATGTTAGTCCGTTATAGTTTGTTAAATGGCTTCAAGAAACAAAATAACAAAATACAGACCTATCCCATCTTTGCTAAATAGGTTAACGTGAACCCTTTTGCAGTACACATTGTTCTGAGTAATTGCATGGCTTTAATAGCATTCACACTGATATAGAGACTAGCCGAGTGGAGGCTGCTAAGGGCAGAATGGCTCATAATAATGGCTGGAGTGGAATGACTGGAATGGAATCCAGAACATGTGTTTGATATCATTCCATTGACTCCATTCCAGCCATTATATGAGCCGTCCTCCCCTCAGCAGCCTCCACTGGCCTAGTGGAGCATTGTGGCTGAGCAGGGACATGCCAAACATTGTCAATAAGCAAGTTTACATTCATTATTGATAAGGCCTAAAAAGAGAATTAATCATTCTAATCAAATTCTAAACAAAACAAAAACTTGTTTTAAATAGGCTATGTCACACTTACAGGCACCATCATTTCTCCCTGTGGGCATACAATATTAAAACAACGCACATCCAAAATGGGGCCTGCATGGCTAAAATAATGGGGCCTGCATGGCTAAAATAACGGGGCCTGCATGGCTAAAATAACGGGGCCTGCATGGCTAAAATAATGGGGCCTGCGTGGCTAAAATAATGGAGCCTGCCTGGCTAAAATAATGGGGCCTGCCTGGCTAAAATAATGGGGCCTGCGTGGCTAAAATAATGGGGCCTGCGTGGCTAAAATAATGGGGCCTGCGTGGCTAAAATAATGGGGCCTGCATGGCTAAAATAATGGGGCCTGCATGGCTAAACTAATGGGGCCTGCATGGCTAAACTAATGGGGCCTGCATGGCTAAAATAATGGGGCCTGCATGGCTAAAATAATGGGGCCTGCATGGCTAAAATAATGGGGCCTGCATGGCTAAAATAATGGGGCCTGCGTGGCTAAAATAATGGGGCCTGCATGGCTAAAATAATGCGGCCTGCCTACAATGCAGAGATAAAAAGGGAATGTCAGTCAGCTCACTGGTTTACTCCTCTCAAACTTGATATTTTGATAAAGCTTTCGTGATTAAGATTTATTTCCAAGTGGTCTCAGGAGCCAAACCCTTTATCGACAGTCTTGAATACTTTGTGATTGCATTGGTCAGACAAAGAAAAAGTGTTAATTGAGAGGAGGGGAGGCTCTGCCTGGTTTTTAATCAAATAGTAAAAATGAAAAATACAATTTTTATTTTTCTAAATATGAAGTATACAGGCACCAAAAGCACATTAGGCTACTCTTGTTCCATGCACATATGGCCAGTGTGCGTCACGGCTGGATAGGCTGTGTTTCCCCTGTCAGAATTCATGCCATAACCAACCACTAAAACCAGCTTTTGGTTGGTCTTAAATACCCCCATCAGCGCTGTCTGAAATTAGCACTTTGGATCATGTTTTTAAGGACACACCTCAAATATTTCTACCCTGCCCATCTGAACGCACACGAGCTGATATAAGACAGGTAAATGGCCAAACCTGGAGTAAGGGCTAGAAAACAGTTTTTACATGACGAAATTGCAAACTGACGTGCGTTTGACACTAGCGCCGCCTTAACGCCAGCCCAAAAAATCTGTCTAAAAGCATAGAATCTGGCCTGTCAAACAGGGAGGATTTCTCATTCTCATATTGACATACGTATGGAGTCATTGTCCTTCCATTTTGAGGTATTTTGAGGTAACTAGAGTTGTTGTGGCTGTAAACAGTCAAACTGAATGCTCACACTGGGTTTCAGAGAGCAGTGATTGTGCAAATGCCAAGTTAGATATGATTCAGTCCATTCCAATAGTTCATTCTCAGCTGAACTTCAACAAAAGCTTTTCTTGGGTCAAAAGGATGGAACTTAGCCCTCTAATATCTCTTGTAAATGAAAGGCGTGTGTCTGAGTTAGACTCAAGCTTTTCTCCAAGGCAGTCGTCAAATCCATGGAGGCCCTCTATGTTCACTCTTCACTGGTCTTTCTCCAAAGAGCAACGCCAAGAGGAAAAGCCACATGTCCGTGACATAATGTTACATTACAATGAAATTAATCATGTCTTTCTCTGACAATTCGATTAAATTGGCACGACATTTCACCCGCCCACAATTTCTTCTTTTTTGTTCCCTTGGCAGGTGCTTTGTGGTGACAAACCTCTCTGTGTTTGTGTCGGATCAAGGGCTTTTCAATAGCACGCATACCCGCACTCACACAAATACACACACACACACACACACACACACACACACAGTGTATTTGTGTATTTTCCCAGAGGTAACTCAGCCAGATGGCCACAAAGCGAATGAGATTTAAAGTGGGTCGGGTGACACAAACCAGCACGAGGTCACGTCCCTGGTCCAAAACCACACCGTCTCCTTATAGCCCTCAGTTTGATGGGCCCCAAAGTTTGGGAAAGACTACCCAATGCCAGAGAAAAGAGGGAGGCGGAATATGCTAAAATACCAAGTCAGTGCAGCAAACGCCAAGGAACCGAATCCAGTGAACTTCCACTGGCCTGACACTCTCATCCAAAACACTGACTGACCATTGACTGGACATCAATTCATGAAGGATATAGAAGTATAGAAGTCAATCCAACTAAATCAGTCTAAAGCAAGTCAAATATTGAGTAAATCAATGCCTCTGGGCCAGTCAGTATGATTTCTGTTGCCCCCTCAAAAAGGGGATGCCTCGCGTAATGAGGAAAAAAAGTGGCATGGCAAAGTGGTGCATCTGTTGTGGATTTGGCAAGAGCGGCAAAACAGTCTCAAAGAAAACTGACCTTTTATAGGAACCATAAAAAGACCGCAGTAAGGGATGGGTAAAACATTCTGGGTAAATACAATCTGCTGGCGACACACATCTGGAATTGACTGGAAATGTATGTTCATGTTCTCCAAGGTATTGATTGAGAGGACACCACATCACCTAATCGTCCGGAAATATTTCTCCAGGATCTTCCAAAAGAGGGAAATCTATACTATCATTATATCAGTCCCGTAAGGGAGGAAAAAACCTCCCAACTCTTGGGGTTTTGGAGAAGACATCTCATCCAGATGTTGATGAGTCAATCCAATGTTTCGACACATATCAAACGGGAGCGTGTTTATCCTGCCATCTGTGGCCTCCGAATCATCCGAACATGATATTTTAGGGCTGCTGACAAGGACGAGATTAAACCGCCATTTGCCCTAACCTCAGGGTCACATCTGGAAAAAGACATCCTTATCTATCAACCTGATGAAGCCCCGTTCAGGAGAATACATCCCTATCAACCTGATGAAGCCCTGTTCAGGAGAATACATCCCTATCAACCTGATGAAGCCCTGTTCAGGAGAATACATCCCTATCGACCTGATGAAGCCCCGTTCAGGAGAATACATCCCTATCAACCTGATGAAGCCCCGTTCAGGAGAATACGTCCCTATCAACCTGATGAAGCCCCGTTCAGGAGAATACATCCCTATCAACCTGATGAAGCCCTGTTCAGGAGAATACATCCCTATCAACCTGATGAAGCCCCGTTCAGGAGAATACATCCCTATCAACCTGATGAAGCCCCGTTCAGGAGAATACATCCCTATCAACCTGATGAAGCCCCGTTCAGGAGAATACATCCCTATCAACCTGATGAAGCCCCGTTCAGGAGAATACATCCCTATCAACCTGATGAAGCCCTGTTCAGGAGAATACATCCCTATCAACCTGATGAAGCCCTGTTCAGGAGAATACGTCCCTATCAACCTGATGAAGCACTGTTCAGGAGAATACATCCCTATCAACCTGATGAAGCCCTGTTCAGGAGAATACATCCCTATCAACCTGATGAAGCCCTGTTCAGGAGAATACATCCCTATCAACCTGATGAAGCCCCGTTCAGGAGAATACATCCCTATCAACCTGATGAAGCCCTGTTCAGGAGAATACGTCCCTATCAACCTGATGAAGCCCCGTTCAGGAGAATACATCCCTATCAACCTGATGAAGCCCTGTTCAGGAGAATACATCCCTATCAACCTGATGAAGCCCTGTTCAGGAGAATACATCCCTATCAACCTGATGAAGCCCTGTTCAGGAGAATACATCCCTATCAACCTGATGAAGCCCCGTTCAGGAGAATACATCCCTATCAACCTGATGAAGCCCTTTTCAGGAGAGTACATTATTCATTATCAGCATTTGTCATTTGCTCACTCTCTCACTGCCTCCCCTTTTTCTCTCTCTCTCTCTCTGCTAATAAGAAATAAGATTTCCCTTTATAGGGGCAGGATGTCACTGCAAATAATAATCTGTTCTTAATTAATTGACCTTCTGTGTAAAGGTTTAATAAATATAAGGAATGTATACTATAACATTCCATAAAAGTTTTAGCCATAGCCCTCGATTGCCATGTACAGAGAAACATCATTGAAAATCTCCACCAATGTAAACACACTGTGCTCAAGAAAACCCACAGCTTTGGCTTTGGCAAGACGCTGTCACAGGCCCAGCAGAAAGCCTGGATGAAAGCACTGCTGAGCCCGGCGGCAGCTTGCTTCCATTGCACGCTGCATTAAGGGGAACAACAGGCCTGCAGCAATCCCATTCCCTGCCCAGAGTTCCCGTCATTCCTCCTTTAAAAGGATAACACAACCCAATCCCTCCTGAACCACGCGCTAACGCTAGGATATGCTACGCTAATGCTAGGATATGCTACGCTAGGCTACAGTGATTACTCTCTTCCTGGCACAGCGGCTAGCTCAGTGGCTAGCGTGGGAGACAGCGTCAGGCAGCGAGGAGTGACTTCTCTGTTAACGATAACATCAGGCCAGAAGATTGGGCTTACTGAGACATAAAAGAAAAGGAGTCTGGTCTCTCAGGCCACAATAGGCAGCATTCAAACTTCCAGGAAGATACCCGACTCGCAGATGTTTGTAGCCTGGCCAGAACACACCATCACATCATACGCTGTGTGCCAAAGCCAGAGGCTGTCTCTTATACACTGTTCACTCACTCACGAGTACCTCCATCTGTATGCTCATTTGTGTGTGTGTTTCAGTGTGTGCATTTTACAGCTCTGTGAAATGGATTCACATCACATGTGAGACAAAGGAATGGGCTAATAAACAGTAGAAATGTGAAGACAGACAGTGAGACTGAAAGATGGACAGCTTTATGGACGCCCACCTTTCACTACTTCCTGGAGTCTCCTTTGACAGCATGTGAAGTAAAGCCACAGAAGATTCCACTTCATCCCTCAGCAGATGGCAGAGGTGACAGCTATTGTCCAGGGGTGTATTCACTAGGAACCAAATGGAAACAAACGGGATGAAACGGGGAGGGACCTATCTGAATGTGGCCAATAGAAACTCCTGTTTTTGTGGCAAACTGTTTTCCGGTTTGATACAGTACAGTGGACACTAATGAATAAACACCAGTACATCCCAAGATGAAAGCAAAACTCCACCATAGTACAGTGGCCTGCGAAAGTATTCACCCCCCTTGGCATTTTTCCTATTTGTTGTCTTACAACCTGGAATTAAAATAGATTTTGGGAGGTTGGTATCATTTTATTTACACAACATGCCTACCACTTTGAAGATGCTAAATATTTTTTATTGTGAAACAAACAAGAAATAAGACAAAAAAACTGAAAACTTTAGTGTGCATAACTATTCCCCCCCAAAACAATACTTTGTCGAGCCACCTTTTGCAGCAATTACAGATGCAAGTCTCTTGGGGCATGTCTCTATACGCTTGGCACACCTAGCCACTAGGATTTTTGCCCATTCTTCAAGGCAAAACTGCTCCAGCTCCTTCAAGTTGGATGGGTTCTGCTGGTGTACAGCAATCTTTAAGTCATACCACAGATTCTCAATTGGATTGAGGTCTGGGCTTTCACTAGGCCATTCCAAGACATTTAAATGTTTCCCCTTAAACCAATCAAGTGTTGCTTTAGCAGTATGCTTAGTCTCATTGTCCTGCTGGAAGGTGAACCTCCGTCCCAGTCTCAAATCTTTGGAAGACTGAAACATGTTTCTCCCAAGAATTTCTCTATATTTAGCACCATCCATCATTCCTTCAATTCTGACCAGTTCCCCAGTCCCTGCCGTTGAAAAACATCCCCACAGCATGATGCTGCCACCACCATGCTTCACTGTGGGGATGGTGTTCTCGGGGTGATGAGAGGTGTTGGGTTTGCACCAGACATAGTGTTTTCCTTGATGGCCAAAAAGCTCAATTTTAGACTCATCTGACAAGAGTCTCCCAAATGCCTTTTGGCGAACACCAAACGTGTTTGTTCATTTTTTTCTTTAACCTTTACTGCTCCAGCGTTCCGCCAGCGGAACTCCTCCCACATTCCACTGAAAAGGCAGAGCGCGAAATTCAAAATATATTTTTTAGAAATATTTAACTTTCACACATTAACAAGTCCAATACAGCAAATGAAAGGTACACATCTTGTGAATCCAGCCAACATGTCCGATTTTTAAAATGTTTTACAGCGAAAACAGCACGTATATTTATGTTAGCTCACCACCAAATACAAAAAAGGACAGACATTTTTCACAGCACAGGTAGCATGCACAAAGCCAACCTAACTAACCAAGAACCAACCAAACTAACCAAGAAACAACTTCATCAGATGACAGTCTTATAACATGTTACACAATAAATCTATGTTTTGTTCGAAAAATGTGCATATTTGAGGTATAAATCAGTTTTACATTGCAGCTACCATCACAGCTACCGTCAAAAATAGCACCGAAGCAGCCAGAGTAATTATAGAGACCAACGTGGAATACCTAAATACTCATCATAAAACATTTCTGAAAAATGCATCGTGTACAGCAAATGAAAGACAAGCATCTTGTGAATCCAGCCAATATTTCAGATTTTTTAAGTGTTTTATAGCGAAAACACAATATAGCATTATATTAGCTTACTACAATAGCCTACCACACTACCGCATTCATTCATCAAGGCACGTTAGCAATAGCAATAGGCACGTTAGCGTTAGCGAATAAACCAGCAAAAGATATTAATTTTCACTAACCTTCATAAACCTTCCTCAGATGACAGTCCTATAACATCAGGTTATACATACACTTATGTTTTGTTCGAAAATGTGCATATTTAGAGCTGAAATCAGTGGTTATCCATTATGCTAACGTAGCTTCTTTTTCCCAGAATGTGCGGATATTTCTATTAGACTCTCACCTATTCTGACCAAATAGCTATTCATAAACATTACAAAAAAATACATGTTGTATAGGAAATGATAGATACACTAGTTCTTAATGCAATCGCATTGTTAGAATTCTAAAAATATCTTCATTACGACATAAGGCTTATGTTATAGCGAGAGAGTAGCCAAAACCTGGGCGCAAAACTACTAGTACACAGTTCGACAGATATATGAAATAGCATCACAAAATGGGTCCTACTTTTGGTGATCTTCCATCAGAATGTTGCACAAGGGGTCCTTTGTCCAGAACAGTCGTTGTTTGGATTTAGAACATCGTTTTTCCCTCTTGAATTAGCAAGCACACTGGCCAAGTGGCGCGAAGCTCTCCTTTCTGAACAAAGGCACACAACGCAACACGCCTAACGTCCCGAATAAATTTCAAAAATCTAATAAAACTATATTGAAAAAACATACTTTACGATGATATTGTCACATGTATCAAATAAAATCAAAGCCGGAGATAGTAGTCGCCTATAACGACAGCTTTTCAAAAGGCAATCCCACTGTCCTCCTCGCGCCTTCCTGAAAACAGGAAATCGGTGACACGTCATTCCAAGAGGACGTATTCCATCTCAGACCAAGATAAACACTCCATTTCTTCTCTCACTGCATCTTGACATCCAGGGGAAGGTGTATGACGTGCATGTATACTAATAGGTATCATGCCCATTTATAGGCAGGACCCAGAAGAGAGCATCGATTTCAGATTTTCCACTTCCTGGTCAGGAAGTTTGTGCCAAATGAGGTCTGTTTCACTCACAGATATAATTCAAACGGTTTTAGAAACTAGAGAGTGTTTCCTATCCAATAGTAATAATAATATGCATATTGTACGAGCAAGAATTGAGTACGAGGCCGTTTAAATTGGGCACGTTTTTCCCCCAAAGTGACAACAGCGCCCTCTGTCCTCATCAGGTTTTAAGCAATGGCTTTTTTTCTGGCCACTCTTCTGTAAAGCCCAACTCTGTGGAGTGTACGGCTTAAAGTGGTCCTATGGACAGATACTCCAATCTCCGCTGTGGAGCTTTGCAGCTCCTTCAGGGTTATCTTTGGTCTCTTTGTTGCCTCTCTGATTAATTCCCTCCTTGCCTGGTCCGTGAGTTTTGATGGGCGGCCGTCTCTTGGCAGGTTTGTTGTGGTGCCACATTCTTTCCATTTTTAATTAGGGATTTAATGGTGCTCCGTGGGATGTTTAAAGTTTCGGATAGTTTTTTAACTCAACCTTGATCTGTACTTCTCCACAACTTTGTCCCTGACATGTTTGGAGAGCTCCTTGGTCTTTATGGTGCCGCTTGCTTGGTGGTGTCCCTTGCTTAGTGGTGTTGCAGACTCTGGGGCCTTGTGGACTGATATCATGTGACACTTAGATTGCACACAGGTGGTACAACCCTAAATCCGTAACCATGGGCACCCTCTTAGATATCATCCTGACCAACTTGCCCTCGAAATAAACCTCTGTTGTCTTCAACCAGGATCTCAGCGATCACCGCGTCATTGCCTGCGTGCGTGATGGGTCCGCAGTCAAATGACCACCCTTCATCATCAAAGGTTCCCTGAAATACTTCAGCAAGCAGGCCTTTCTAATCGACCTGGCCAGGGTATCCTGGAAGGATATTGACCTCATCCCATCAGTAGAGGATGCCTGGTTGCTCTTTAAAAGTGCTTTCCTCGCCATCTTAAATAAGCATGCCCCATTCAAAACATTTAGAACTAAGAACAGATATAGCCCTTGGTTCACCCCAGACTTGACTGGCCTTGACCAGCACAAAAACATCCCGTGGTGTTCTACATCAGCATCGAATAGCCCCTGCGATATGCAACTTTTCAGGAAAGTCAGGAACCAATATACTCAGTCAGTTAGGAAAGCTAAGGCTAGCTTTTTCAAACAGAAATTTCCATCCTGTAGCACTAATTCCAAAAGGTTTTGGGACACTGTAAAACCCCCTGCAGCAACTTGCCCAAGCTCCACCCGCTTCTCCTTCACCCAAATCCAGACAGCTGATGTTCTGAAAGAGCTGCAAAATCTGGATCCCTACAAATCAGCTGGGCTAGACAATCTGGACCCTCTCTTTCCAAAATGATCCGCCAAAATTGTTGCAACCCCTATTACTAGCCTGTTCAACCTCTCTTTCGTATCATCTGAGATCTCCAAAGATTGGAAAGCTGCCACGGTCATCCCCCTCTTCAAAGGGGGAGACACTCTAGACCCAAACTGTTATAGACCTATATCCATCCTGCCCTGCCTATCTAAAATATTTGAAAGCCAAGTTAACAAACAGATCAAACAGAAACCATTTCGAATCCCACCGTACCTTCTCTACTATGCAATCTGGTTTCCAAGCTGGTCATGGGTGCACCTCAGCCACGCTCAAGGTACTAAACGATATCATAACCGCCATCGATAAAAGACAGTACTGTGCAACCGTCTTCATCGACCTGGCCAAGGCTTTCGACTCTGTCAATTATCGCATTCTTATCGGCAGACTCAATAGCCTTGGCTTCTCAAACGACTGCCTCGCCTGGTTCACCAACTACTTCTCAGATAGAGTTCAGTTCAACGAGCTTCAAACGAGCTTCAATGCCATACAACACTCCTTCCGTGGCCTCCAACTGCTTTTAAATGCTAGTAAAACTAAATGCATGCTCTTCAACCGATTGTTGCCCGCACCCGCCTGCCTGACTAGCATCACTACTCTGGACGGTTCTGACTTAGAGTACAAATACCTAGGTGTCTGGTTAGACTGTAAACTCTCCTTCAGACTCATATTAAGCATCTCCAATCGGCTTCCTATTTCGCAACAAAGCCTCCTTCACTCATGCTGCCAAACATACCCTCGTAAAACTGACTATCCTACCGATCCTTGACTTCGGCAATGTCATTTACAAAATAGCCACCAACACTCTACTCAGCAAACTGGATGTAGTCTATAACAGTGCCATCCTTTTCTCACCAAAGCCCCATATACTACCCACCACTGCGACCTGTATGCTCTCGTTGGCTGGCCCTCACTACATATTCGTCGCCAAACCCACTGGCTCCAGGTCATCTATAAGTCTTTGCTAGGTAAAGCCCTGCCTTAACTTAGCTCACTGGTCACCATAGCAACACCCACCCGTAGCACGCGCTCCAGCAGGTATACTTCACTGGTCATCCCCAAAGCCAACACTTCCGTTGGCCGCCTTTCCTTCCAGTTCTCTGCTGCCAATGACTGGAACGAATTGCAAAAATCACTGAAGCTGGAGTCTTATATCTCCCTCTCTAACTTTAATCATCAGCTGTCAGAGCAGCTTACCGATCAGTGTATCTGTACACAGCCAATCTGTAAATAGCACACCCAACTACCTCATCCCCATATTGTTATTTATTTTTGCTCCTTTGCACCCCAGTATCTCTACTTGCACATCATCATCTGCACATCTATCACTCCAGTGTTAATGCTAAATTGTAATTATTTTGCCTCTATGGCCTATTTATTGCCTTACCTCCCTACTCTTCTACATTTGCACACACTGTACATAGATTTTTCTATTGTGTTATTGGCTGTACGTTTGTTTATGTGTAACTCTGTGTTTTTGTCGCACTGCTTTGCTTTATCTTGGCCAGCTCGCAGTTGTAAATGAGAACTTGTTCTCAACTGGCCTACCTGGTTAAATAAAGGTTAAATAAAAAATATATATAAAAACTTTATTTAACTAATTATGTGACTTCTGAAGGTAATTGGTTGCACCAGATCTAATTTAGGGGCTTCGTAGCAAAGGGGGTGAATACATATGCACGCACCACTTTCAGTTTTTAATTTTTTAGAAACAAGTTTTTTTTTAAATTTCACTTCACCAACTTGGAATATTTGTATGTATGTGTATGTCCATTAAATGAAATCCCCCCCCAAAATCGATTTAAATTACAGGTTGCAATGCAAAAAAAAAAACAAGGGGGATGAATACTTTTGCAAGGCACTGTATCTCTTCGGTCATTGCATGTTACAGTTCATATCACAATGTACAGATCACAATGGTAACCTTGGTTACCATGGTAACTTTGATACCAGTTCAATCTCTCACTGATATGCAGAGGCAGCTCTGTATACAGCCCCTAACACATCAGTCTTTCAGTCTGTGGGTCTTGACCACAGTGTGTGTGTGTGTGTGTGTGTGTGTGTGTGTGTGTGTGTGTGTGTGTGTGTGTGTGTGTGTGTGTGTGTGTGTGTGTGTGTGTGTGTGTGTGTGTGTGTGTGTGTGTGTGTGTGTGTGTGTGTGTGGACATGTTTAACAATTCTTGTGGGGATCAGAAGAATAGTAAACAAACAAAAAGTTGACCAACTGGGGACATTTTGTTAGTCCCCACAAGGGTTAAGGTTTGAATTAAGGTTAGGTTTTTGGGTTAAGGTTAGTTTTAGGGTTATAAACTATGGTTAGGTTTAAGGTTAGGTTTTTGGGTTAAGGTTAGGGTAAGGTTTAGGGTTAAGGTTAGGGATAGGTGTATGGTTAGGTTTTTGGGTTAAGGTTAGGTTTTTGGGTTAGGGTTAGGGTTAAGGTTAGGGTTAGGGTTAAGGTTAGGGTAAGGGTTAGGTTTATGGTTAGGTTTAAGCTTAGGTTTTTGGGTTAAGGTTAGGGTTAGGTGTATGGTTAGGTTTAGGGTTAGGGTTAGGTGTATGGTTAGGTTTTTGGGTTAAGGTTAGGGTAAGGGTTAGGGTTAGGGTTAGGTTTAAGGTTAGGTTTTTTGGGTTAAGGTTAGGATTAAGGTTAAGGTTAGGGTTAGGTTTTTGGGTTAAGGTTAGGGTTAGGGTTAGGTTTATGGTTAGGTGTATGGTTAGGTTTTTGGGTTAGGGTTAGGGTTAGGGTTAGGGTTAGGGTTAGGGGACGTGGATCGCATTAGGGTTAGGGTTAGGGTTAGGGTTAGGGTTAGGGTTCGCATTTGTTCTTTTTGATGTCATTATGAACAGAGTTTGTTACAGTATGACAGTTGGTGCTGTTTGTGCCGTCATTCTGTTACCAAACTTTGCATCTGCACTGTTCTTCAAGAAAATGTGTTTTTGTGAAATGTTTAGTGGAAATTGTAAAAAGCAGTTCTTGTGCATAGAGTTGTATGGTTTGTTTAACTTGCCAATCATGGTTTTTTATTTGGACATACATTTTAAAGTAAAAAAGTCTCAGGATCACTCTGTTACTGTGGAATTGCCCAACAACAACTCCCAACGGACGTTTTCATATGGTGATGAAGTTTACAATCTACTTCACATGAGCACTGCATTCATTCGTTCCATGGTCTTGTCGATAGTCAAACATGGAAATCAGTCTGTAAAGCTTTGGTATGCATCTCAATTCTCCACCCTCCTGTCATGGATTTAAAAACATTGAATTGGTGTTAGCATTGGCTGGAGGGGAGTTTTCGCCATCACAGGGAGTGTGCAAGTACACACTTTGGGAGAAGGCTGAAGAATCTGAACACAGTCTTTGTTCCAGATAAGAACAGGGGTTTGATCTGGGATCACTGACTGGAAATGATGCTCTGAATGACAGCACAGCAGGAAGACCAGCAACATCAACTGAAAGGTGAACTGTCTAACCACAGCCAGCCCCGGTCCTCTGTTAAAGAAAAAGGCCATTGAAGAGACAAACTATACCTGCTTTGTCTCTTGATAATGACTCCATGTTTCAAACCCAGCGGAGGCTGAATAATTCAATAAACCGCCTGCTGGGCCCAAAGCAAATATTAATACTCCTGGATGGTCATTTCGAAAGACACAAGTAGTGTGTTCCAAATGGAACCCTATTCCATATGGTCTCTGGTCAAAAGCAGTGCACTATATAGAGAATAGGGTGCCATTTGGGACGAGGGCATACAGCCTTGGATCCATTATTTATGGAGACCACCTGAGCTGGGGGAGCTGAGCGCTCTAGATGGGAAGCCAGGGTGGGTTTGGGGGCCAGAACCACCATCTTGGAACGTGCAGGGCAACATTTCCGCTGCCTGACCACAGAAATGCACCAGTTCAGAGTCAAACAGAGAACACAGGGCTGACTCCTCACTGGGATGGAGACATTCATCACTCCAGTTCAGAGTCAAACAGAGAACACAGGGCTGACTCCTCACTGGGATGGAGACATTCATCACTCCAGTTCAGAGTCAAACAGAGAACACAGGGCTGACTCCTCACTGGGATGGAGACATCCATCACTCCAGTTCAGAGTCAAACAGAGAACACAGGGCTGACTCCTCACTGGGATGGAGACATCCATCACTCCAGTTCAGAGTCAAACAGAGAACACAGGGCTGACTCCTCACTGGGATGGAGACATCCATCACTCCAGTTCAGAGTCAAACAGAGAACACAGGGCTGACTCCTCACTGGGATGGAGACATTCATCACTCCAGTTCAGAGTCAAACAGAGAACACAGGGCTGACTCCTCACTGGGATGCAGACATTCATCACTCCAGTTCAGAGTCAAACAGAGAACACAGGGCTGACTCCTCACTGGGATGGAGACATTCATCACTCCAGTTCAGAGTCAAACAGAGAACACAGGGCTGACTCCTCACTGGGATGGAGACATCCATCACTCCAGTTCAGAGTCAAACAGAGAACACAGGGCTGACTCCTCACTGGGATGGAGACATTCATCACTCCAGTTCAGAGTCAAACAGAGAACACAGGGCTGACTCCTCACTGGGATGCAGACATTCATCACTCCAGTTCAGAGTCAAACAGAGAACACAGGGCTGACTCCTCACTGGGATGGAGACATTCATCACTCCAGTTCAGAGTCAAACAGAGAACACAGGGCTGACTCCTCACTGGGATGGAGACATTCATCACTCCAGTTCAGAGTCAAACAGAGAACACAGGGCTGACTCCTCACTGGGATGGAGACATCCATCACTCCAGTTCAGAGTCAAACAGAGAACACAGGGCTGACTCCTCACTGGGATGGAGACATTCATCACTCCAGTTCAGAGTCAAACAGAGAACACAGGGCTGACTCCTCACTGGGATGGAGACATCCATCACTCCAGTTCAGAGTCAAACAGAGAACACAGGGCTGACTCCTCACTGGGATGGAGACATTCATCACTCCAGTTCAGAGTCAAACAGAGAACACAGGGCTCACTCTTCACTGGGATGGAGACATTCATCACTCCAGTTCAGAGTCAAACAGAGAACACAGGGCTGACTCCTCACTGGGATGGAGACATCCATCACTCCAGTTCAGAGTCAAACAGAGAACACAGGGCTGACTCCTCACTGGGATGGAGACATCCATCACTCCAGTTCAGAGTCAAACAGAGAACACAGGGCTGACTCCTCACTGGGATGGAGACATTCATCACTCCAGTTCAGAGTCAAACAGAGAACACAGGGCTGACTCCTCACTGGGATGGAGACATCCATCACTCCAGTTCAGAGTCAAACAGAGAACACAGGGCTGACTCCTCACTGGGATGGAGACATCCATCACTCCAGTTCAGAGTCAAACAGAGAACACAGGGCTGACTCCTCACTGGGATGGAGACATCCATCACTCCAGTTCAGAGTCAAACAGAGAACACAGGGCTGACTCCTCACTGGGATGGAGACATCCATCACTCCAGTTCAGAGTCAAACAGAGAACACAGGGCTGACTCCTCACTGGGATGGAGACATTCATCACTCCAGTTCAGAGTCAAACAGAGAACACAGGGCTGACTCTTCACTGGGATGGAGACATTCATCACTCCAGTTCAGAGTCAAACAGAGAACACAGGGCTGACTCCTCACTGGGATGGAGACATCCATCACTCCAGTTCAGAGTCAAACAGAGAACACAGGGCTGACTCCTCACTGGGATGGAGACATCCATCACTCCAGTTCAGAGTCAAACAGAGAACACAGGACTGACTCCTCACTCCTCACTGGGATGGAGACATCCATCACTCCAGTTCAGAGTCAAACAGAGAACACAGGGCTGACTCCTCACTGGGATGGAGACATTCATCACTCCAGTTCAGAGTCAAACAGAGAACACAGGGCTGACTCCTCACTGGGATGGAGACATTCATCACTCCAGTTCAGAGTCAAACAGAGAACACAGGGCTGACTCCTCACTGGGATGGAGACATCCATCACTCCAGTTCAGAGTCAAACAGAGAACACAGGGCTGAGTCCTCACTCCCTCTCTGGTGACTTACAGTAAGAACCTTGGTCGGTGCTTTTAGGCCAGGATGGATGAGTCAACATCTACCATCGCTTGTTACTCTAATAACCATGTTTAATGGAAGGAAGGGGGCCGGGGGGATGGCTGGGTGGGTGAAGTGGTAAGTGGGTGGTTGGGTAACTCAGAGGTTCCTTCCAAATGGGACATCTGGTTCTACTGAACACACAAACAAACCCAACATAAAAAGACAGTGGAAAACACATCCGGAAGACTAATGTTTACAGTCTCACTTGGCCACTGTTCCCACTCAACACCTGGAGAGGAACTGGAACTGAGTGCACTGTGCTACCAAAATACGTTTACACTGAAGGCTTTTTATCTGATCTGTGTGTGGTCAGCTTCCTACTCAATCAGTACTCTACGGCATCCCAAATGGCACCCTTTAGAACAGGGTCCATAGGGCTCTTGCCAGAAGTAGTCCACTATGTAGGGAATAGGCTGGCATTTGGGAGGCATTGTTTACGTCCGGCCCTACGGGGCTGAGGGGGGGTTCGCTGTTATTGTTCTCTCTGTCACTGGCTGCTTTGAATGAATCTGTTGTTCGGACGGGCCAAGCTCCAGTCTTAAGGAACACCCATAAAAACATCAACAGGAGTCTCTCCAGAATAGTCCTGTTCAGACCCACCACTCTGCACCGCTGGAGAGTACTGTAGGCTACAGTGACCTACACAATAAGACAGGATCCAGTCTGATACTGTGATGGTGCCGTACCAGCTTCTACTCTGGTAAGACAGACACAGCCTTTGAGATAGCACTGTGACTACGTCACGAATGGTACCTTACTCCTTCCATAGTGGACTACTTTTGACCAGAGCTCTATGGATCCCGGTCAAATGTAGTGTATAATATAGGGTGCTATTTAGGAGGCAGGCCCTCCTCTGGTCTTGTTGAACACCTGCCGTATGGTTGGATATGAGAGAGGCTGTGTTGGAAGCCTTGGGCCTGGGGGAGAGAGACCCACTGAGTCAGGGCTGAAGCAGAACAGAAAGGACTAACACAACCCTAGGTGCAGCAGAGGGAGAGGCAAGGACAGGTAAACCACGTCCATTAACAGCCCCTGGAAAACACACAACAGCAGCAGCATTAGCAATGGGCAGTCAAGGGACATGGGGATATGACAAAGAGATGAACCTCTTAAATAGGAGAGACAAAGATATAAAGAGCTCTCTCGTGGGTTCAAATACATTTCATTTGAATTCTGAGAATATACATATTATAGTATTATATTTTAGTATTCAGCACTTTATTTAGTACCGTCTTAGAAGTGATTTCTCATCAGCCTAAACCATTACACCATGTAGTCCATCTGTCAAGTATTTATTGATTTTGGGAAAATTAGACTTGTCAGGCCGTCATTGTAATTAAATAAAAAATGACTGACTCGCCTGGTTAAATGAAGGTTAAATAAATCAAATGAAATGTTCTCTTCAATTCAGATTCCCGGTGAAGATGTCTCCTTGTTCTGTTTGGAGTAGGGTGAAGTTGCCCCTAGACACTGAACTTGGGTCAGTTTTGCATATTCCCCACTAATGGTTAAGGTTAGAATAGGGGAGGGGAAGCTGATCCTAGATCTGTACTTAAGGGAAATTTCACCTTGTAGCAGTCTGTTTACCGAGCGTCGCCATTCTATTTGTCCACCGCTGCCGTGCCCCGGTTAGCAGCACGCTTGCACAACACTGATTCCGCTGGGTAATTATGGCAATTGTATGGCTGTACAAACAGACTAAACATCCTCTGTCTACCTTATCATTACATCCATTACTTAGCCCGGGGTTGGCAGTGAAACCCCTTTGGGTAATTTCACATTAAAAAAATTCAAGCCACTTAAGAGATCAACAAGGAGGGAGGGATTAGGAAGGAAAACATGGGATGAGTCCCAAATGGCACTCTATTCCCTAAATAGTGCACAATAAAGATCCTATGAGCCCTGGTCAAACGTAGTGCACTATAAAGGGAATAGGGTGCCATTTTAGATTCAGCCATGAGGTTATGTCACATGGTTCAGTCACACATTATCTTCTAATCTCTTACGTCCCACGTATTACGACCGTTAAACGCCAAAAGCCACTAGAATACTAGTCCAAGTGTTGTTGTTTTGTTAAAGCCACCCCCTACTAGTGCCTCTTTACCATACAAATTATGTGTTCAATTTAGGATTATCTGGCCTCACACGCATGTAGACAAGACGGAGTCCTTTTGTTGGATGAAGTATCAAAGCCAACAAGGGGGATTCCTTTAGAGTCATGATGAGCTGAGAATGGATCTCTTTCACAGGCTTCATGGTTGGCTTGAGGACACCGGGCACGTGCATATATTATGATGTCATTTCCCCTGACGATTCAATACATGGACTCGGCTTCAACGCACGCCATCATCATTAAAAGGTGATGTCACTCGCAATCGATTGAAATAATGCTTTTGCTACTGTAGATTTAAGGGGATAGGGAAAGATGAGCAAATGCTTAAATAAACAGAATTAAAATATGTCTTGGCAGGGAGTTCGTACGGAGCGACAGAACAAACCAATTTAATTAAACTAGCACACAATCACAAAGTAGGAAAAGATGCAGTGTAACCATAGACATGAACATGTACAAATTGTATTCAATCATGTAAACATAATATACTGCCTTTTGGAGACTCAGTCAAAACGAAGTCACTGAATCAATTAACCCCTTCTTCACATTCATCCTCTGCCCAAACCCTGACCTTCCTGGCCGGGGAACGAGGGGTTGGGTTTCATGCTAAGGGGGGAGAGGGTTCTGGGGGATTACAGTGTAATTAACCCCTGCTCCAGACCACTGGTTTTAGAGTGATGAGACGGACATAATGTTGGTTTAGACCTGCCAGGCCCAGACGTACACACACACAAACTTGTAGGCACGCATACACAGGCTCACACTTAAATAAACAGGCAAAGAGAAAGAATAACAGTACCTACACACACCCACACTGATAAACACAAAGTGAGAGACAGACATGCACGTACCAACAGCTGCATCCACAGAGGTACACAGATTTATTAAAGCCTACAACCTGCTGTTTAACATTCATCGCATAGTGATATGAGATGAGCCTGCTGTGAGTCAGCCAGCTAGTCAGCCATGTAGTCAGGTAGTCAGCCAGCTAGTCAGCCATGTAGTCAGCTAGTCAGCCATGTAGTCAGGTAGTCAGACAGCTAGTCAGCCATGTAGTCAGGTAGTCAGCCAGCTAGTCAGCCATGTAGTCAGGTAGTCAGACAGCTAGTCAGCCACGTGTCCAGGTAGTCAGACAGCTAGTCAGCCATGTAGTCAGGTAGTCAGACAGCTAGTCAGCCATGTAGTCAGGTAGTCAGACAGCTAGTCAGCCATGTAGTCAGGTAGTCAGACAGCTAGTCAGCCATGTAGTGAGGTAGTCAGACAGCTAGTCAGCCATGTAGTCAGGTAGTCAGACAGCTAGTCAGCCATGTAGTCAGGTAGTCAGACAGCTAGTCAGCCATGTAGTCAGGTAGTCAGACAGCTAGTCAGCCATGTCTCCAGGTAGTCAGACAGCTAGTCAGCCATGTAGTCTGGTAGTCAGACAGCTAGTCAGCCATGTAGTCAGGTAGTCAGACAGCTATTCAGCCATGTAGTCAGGTAGTCAGCCAGCTAGTCAGCCAGGTATCCAGGTAGTCCGCCAGATAGTCAGCCAGGTAGCCAAGACGTCAGCCAACTAGTCAGCCAGGTAGTCAGCCAGTTAGCCAGGTAGTCAGCCAGGCCATGTAGTCAGCATGTAGTTAGCCATAATGAGCCAGGTAGTCCGCCAGGTAGTCATCCAGGCAGTAAGCCAGGTAGTCAGCCATGTATCCAGGTATCCGGCCAGGTAGTCAGCTATGTATCCAGGTAGCCAGCCAGGTAGCCAGCCAGGTAGCCAGCCAGGTAGTCCACCAGGTAGTCAGACAGGTAGAGACAGGTAGCCAGGCAGGTAGTCAGACAGTTAGAGCCAGGTATCGAGGTAGCCAGCCAGGTAGTCCGCAAGGTGGTCCACCAGGTAGTCAGCCAGGTAGTCAGCCAGGTATCCAGGTAGCCGGTCAGGTGGTCCGCCAAGTAGTCAGACAGGTAGTCAGCTAAGTAGTCAGTCAGGTACCCAGGTAGCCAGCCAGGTAGTTAGCCAGGTAGACCCATGCTGCCTGAGTAATAATGGCCTCCCCAATTCTCGGAGGGAGGAAGACTGAGTAAAACACATAGAAACGTCTGTACAGGCACAGTCGCTAACACACACACACGCATGTACTGACACGCACAGATATGCGGGC
Organism: Salvelinus namaycush; assembly: GCF_016432855.1. Lineage (NCBI taxonomy): Eukaryota > Metazoa > Chordata > Actinopteri > Salmoniformes > Salmonidae > Salvelinus > Salvelinus namaycush. Next base: position 227,367 of record NW_024058297.1, read on the forward strand.
ACACACACGTATACAAGCAGGCCCGCAAACACACACACAGCCCCCAAAACCCCCTTAAGGCCTGTCCTCCCAAACCAGCCACCTGCTGTTACCTAACAGGGTGATCACATGCCCATTCATCCCAGGACATTGAGAATCAACAGAGTTAAACAGCACCTATCTGGAGTAAAAGAGAGGTCTACACAGATCACAGGCCCGGGCTGTTTCCCTAATGGCACCCTTATACAGAGCACTACTTTAGACCAGGGCCCTTAGAGCTCTGTTCACAAGCACTGCTCTAAATAGGGAATAGGGTACCATTTGGGACGCAGCCATACCATACAGATCATAGACCCAGTCAGAGAGCGGTGATGAGTGATGTTTTCACACCCACAATGTGGTTTTCATTATAGAGGGGTAGCCTGTTTAGTTATCTCTTAGAATCCTACAGACGTGGTGTCATAGTGTCCCCATTGTTTAGTTATCTCTCAGAATCCTACAGACGTAGTGTCAAAGTGTCCCCATTGTTTAGTTATCTCTCAGAATCCTACAGACGTAGTGTCATAGTGTCACCATTGTTTAGTTCTCTCAGAATCCTACAGACGTAGTGTCATAGTGTCCCCATTGTTTAGTTATCTCTCAGAATCCTACAGACGTAGTGTCATAGTGTCACCATTGTTTAGTTATCTCTCAGAATCCTACAGACGTAATGTTACAGTGTCCCCATTGTTAGGTTATCTCTCAGAATCCTACAGACGTAGTGTTAAACGGGGCAGCAGGTAACCTAGGGGTTAGAGCACTGGACTAGTAACCGAAAGGTTGCAATTTCGAATCCCCGACCTGACAAGGTAAAAAAAATCTGTCGTTCTGCCCTGTCCTTGGCCGTCATTGAAAATAAGAATTTGTTCTTAACTGACTTGCCTAGTAAAAAGAAATAGTGTCCCCATTGTTTAGTAATCCTACAGACATAGTGTCTCCATTGTTTTCCCCCTGGAGATTCCTTCTGAACCAGCTTAGTGTGGTACGTCTGGGCCGTTTCATTCACAAAACACAATCCCTCTCAAGTCCTCCTTCGTGGAGATGAAGACATCTGAGGGCCTTGCCAAAACCACTTCAGCAATCACACGCTCCAATCTTCTTCTCCAAATAAATCTCCCAAAGGAGAGCCGGCAAAGAGCCAGTGGCCCGTCGGAACACCAATCTCCCAAAGTAGAGCCCGCAGAAGCAAAGCGGCCCGTCGGACCACCAATCTCCCAAAGGAGAGCCCGCAGAAGCCCAGCAGACCCTAACCATCTCCCATCTCGCCAGATAGACAATTGTGTCCTGGGCGCAGCTTTCCCTTCCAATGCAACCAACCAAGACCAGGCTGGCAAACGTTACACCCTGAGCAGGACAGACAAATTACAAGCTGTAAGATCTTGGGGTTTGTGAGGACAGTAATAAAACACCAAAGGCTGGGCAGTATACTTCAGAACAGTAACATTATAGACCCAATGGCTGCTGGGTAGTATAGTTCAGAACAGTAGTATTATTGACCCAATGGCTGCTGGGTGGTATAGTTCAGAACAGTAGTATTATAGACCCAATGGCTGCTGGGTAGTATAGTTCAGAACAGTAGTATTATTGACCCAATGGCTGCTGGGTAGTATAGTTCAGAACAGTAGAATTATTGACCCAATGGCTGCTGGGTGGTATAGTTCAGAACAGTAGTATTATAGACCCAATGGCTGCTGGGTAGTATAGTTCAGAACAGTAGTATTATTGACCCAATGGCTGCTGGGTGGTATAGTTCAGAACAGTAGTATTATAGACCCAATGGCTGCTGGGTAGTATAGTTCAGAACAGTAGCATTATAGACCCAATGGCTGGGTGGTATAGTTCAGAACAGTAGCATTATTGACCCAATGGCTGCAGGGTAGTATAGTTCAGAACAGTAGTATTATAGACCCAATGGCTGGGTGGTATAGTTCAGAACCCTAGCTTTATAGAACTTTAAACCTGCATATTTAGCTAAAAGAAATCCAGGTTAGCAGGCAATATTAACCAGGTGAAATTGTGTAATTTCTCTTGCGTTCATTGCACGCAGAGTCAGGGTATATGCAACAGTTTGGGCCGCCTGGCTCTTTGCGAACTAATTTGCCCGGTTATGACATAACATTGAAGGTTGTGCAATCTAACAGGAATATTTAGACTCATGGATGCCACCCGTTAGATAAAATACGGGACGGAATAAATGTTTTTTTTCTCGAGGTGATAGTTTCTGGATTAGTCAAAGGTATATGATTTAGAGAGAAATAGTCGACGCGTTATAATTCCTGTAATAACTTGCGGCTGAACTTGAAAGGGGTTCCTTCGTTATTTTACCGTTCATGTCTTCCATAGAGAATGTCTTGATCTACTTCAAATAAGGCAGCTCTCTGTCCTGAGCTGTCTCCTAAATCATGTGGGGGCCTTGGGGAGGATTCCTTGGCCAAGATCGGGGGCGAGGGTCGCCACTCAAAGGACGCTAAGGAGGGGGACAAAGACAGTGGTGGAGTGGTCTCGTCCTGCGCCGGAGCCGCCACCGCGGACAGATGCCCACCCAGACCCTCCTCTTGAGTTGTAGGGGTGCGTTCGGAGTCCGCACCTCAGGAGGGGGGTACTGTAACGTCCTGACCAGAGTTCTTATGTGTTTTGCTTGTTTAGTGTTGGTCAGGACGTGAGCTGGGTGGGAATTCTATGTTGTGTGTCTAGTTTGTCTGTTTCTGTGTCCAGCCTAATATGGTTCTCAATCAGAGGCAGCTGTCAATCGTTGTCCCTGATTGAGAATCATATATAGGAGGCTTGTTTTGTGTTGGGATTTTGTGGGTGATTGTTTCCTGTGTCAGTGTTGGTGCCACACGGGACTGTGACGGTTAGTTTGTTTTGTCATTTTGTATAGTGTTTTGTGTTTATTAAATCATGGAAAATTACCATGCTGCACATTGGTCCTCAGATCCTTCTCGCCTCTCCTCGTGTCACGAATCCCGCTTCCTGAGTCTGTTTTTGCCTGTGTTCTGTCCTGGAGTGTTTTTCCGGTGTCCTGGAACGCACCCTGTCTGGTTGCCGGGCGACGTAGCTAGCTGGGAGATCTCTGATTAACCGCACCTGTATCCCATCAGCTATCTGCACACCTGGTCCTGATCATCACCCCTCCACTTCATAAGCTCTGACCTGACATCCATTCCCTGCCGGATCGTTAGCCATGAACAGTATGTTGTGCCAGCGTATCAGCCTCCCGTTTGATCGAGTTTGTTTTGTTGTTTTGTACGTCTTGCTTGCCTTGAACTTACCTCCGTTTGTTCTGTCTACAGTCATTCACCCAGAACACTCACCCCATCCCTGCCTGGTCGTCGGTGGCTTCTGTTACTCCCTTGGATCTGCCTATTCACTCCCATCAACTCACCTCCTCTGCCCGCTCCGCCACCTGGATCATTCTACCTCTACGTTTAAACTTGTAAATAAATACTCACCTTCGTCCTACTCTCCTTGTCCTGGTCTGCTTCTGGGTTCTAATTTAGAAAAACCGTGACACCTCGTCTGAGGAGGAGGACGACTTAGACTGCCGTTACAGTATTGTTGCAATTGTCATTATTACAAAAATGTGCGTGTGTGTATGATATATATATATATAAATACATATTTAAAAATGTTTTTTTTTAATCGGCCGATTAATCGCCATCGGCTTTTTTTGTCCTCCAATAATCGGTATCGGCGTTGAAAAATTATAATCGGTCGACCTCTAGTACACATGGCCACACAATCACTTTCCCCAGCGCCTGACACCCTCCCTACTGCAGCCACTGACTGAGCCACTCAATGGCTGCTTAGCATTCGATAGCCTCACATCCCTAATTGAAGCACACGGCAGTGGCAGAGCCTGTGATCAAGCACACGTTATTCCCTTTGATCTGGTCATGCGTAAGCTTCTGTCCAGTGTCCACACCTCCCTCTTGTGGTCAAAACAGACCAGACGACCACAGTGTAAAACAGGGGAGATTGTGGGCATCATGTCATAAGAGCACACATCATGATGGCATTGCATGAACACACACTGCGGAACAACGTCAACATATATGGATTACGGGGTTTAGGGGCTTTGCTGTGGTGACATGAGGTTCCACACTGCTGCCATCCAGTTCTCAGGGCATCTGGGAGGTTAGGAGAGGAGAGAGGAGGAGAGGGGGAATATTTGCTTGTTGGAGAGGAACAGCCACTAAATTTACTTGAAGCAGGTGAGAAGAAAGTGTCAAGCAGAATTAATGGTACATCCCGAAGCTACAAGAAGGAAAAATGGGAAAATATAACAGTTTGATGGATAGATGTATACCTTGAAAGTTTTTTCCTCCTCATAACTACAAAGAACAAGTCTAACTCAGAGAGTTCTAATTCTAGACTAAGCTGTAATAACAAGGCCATAATGTATATTACTAATACAGCTGTAATAACAAGGCCATAATGTATATTACTAATACAGCTGTAATAAAAAGGCCATAATGTATATTACTAATACAGCTGTAATAACAAGGCCATAATGTATATTACTAATACAGCTGTAAAAACAAGACCATAATGTATATTACTAATACAGCTGTAATAACAAGACCATAATATATACTACTAATACAGCTGTAATAACAAGGCCATAATATACAGTGTGTATAACTGATACCCTATGGGTATGCAGTGTGTATAACTGATACCCTATGGACATGCAGTGTGTATAACTGATACCCTATGGGTATGCAGTGTGTATAACTGATACCCTATGGGCATGCAGTGTGTATAACTGATACCCTATGGGTATGCAGTGTGTATAACTGATACCCTATGGCATGCAGTGTGTATAACTGATACCCTATGGGTATGCAGTGTGTATAACTGATACCCTATGGGTATGCAGTGTGTATAACTGATACCCTATGGGTATGCAGTGTGTATAACAGATTCCACACGGAGAGGCTGGCAACAATACAACCGAGAGGCGATGTATTCCCAAGAGATTCACGGGAGTCAAAGAACCTGTGGACATGGATGACCGCTCCTTAAGCAAACTGCATGTGTTCTGCCCTGTTAATCTGATGGGAAGGCGTTGACCCGTAGTAGAAATGAATGAGATGTGCGTTCATCCTGGAGTGTAAACAAGGTAGGGGTTTATCTCTCATCCACTTTATTATGGCACAGCTCGCTAGATCTGATCTTAGACCAGCTCATCAAAGTTAATACACAAGGTTTTCTCCACCCCCCTTCATTTATTCAGATTAAATTAATTAACTACTACAGCGGAGAATGCTGAAAGAATTACTAATTTGATTTAATCAACACAAATAAGCGTTTGATAGGCCGAGCCTCATCATTTCCATGGCATTCGTTTACTATTCCGATGGAGCTCGTAAATTCCACCTGGAGAGGTTTATTGACGGTTGTGTTATCTCATCACTTCAAATCAGGGTTCAGCAAAGCAGAGTGTCATCCAATGTTAACCTGATAAGAATCAGTAGACAAGGGAACATTGGGCTCTCTTGTCTACACACACCCACACCCCCACACACACCCACCCACACCCCCCCCCCCCCCACCCACCCACCCACATTTACATTACATTTAAGTCATTTAGCAGACGCTCTTATCCAGAGCGACTTACAAATTGGTGCATTCACCTTATGATATCCAGTGGAACAACCACTTTACAATAGTGCATCTAACTCTTTTAAGGGGGAGGGGGGGGTTAGAAGGATTACTTTATCCTATCCTAGGTATTCCTTAAAGAGGTGGGGTTTCAGGTGTCTCCGGAAGGTGGTGATTGACTCCGCTGACCTGGCGTCGTGAGGGAGTTTGTTCCACCATTGGGGTGCCAGAGCAGCGAACAGTTTTGACTGGGCTGAGCGGGAACTGTACTTCCTCAGAGGTAGGGAGGCGAGCAGGCCAGAGGTGGATGAACGCAGTGCCCTTGTTTGGGTGTAGGGCCTGATCAGAGCCTGAAGGTACGGAGGTGCCGTTCCCCTCACAGCTCCGTAGGCAAGCACCATGGTCTTGTAGCGGATGCGAGCTTCAACTGGAAGCCAGTGGAGAGAGCGGAGGAGCGGGGTGACGTGAGAGAACTTGGGAAGGTTGAACACCAGACGGGCTGCGGCGTTCTGGATGAGTTGTAGGGGTTTAATAGCACAGGCAGGGAGCCCAGCCAACAGCGAGTTGCAGTAATCCAGACGGGAGATGACAAGTGCCTGGATTAGGACCTGCGCCGCTTCCTGTGTGAGGCAGGGTCGTACTCTGCGAATGTTGTAGAGCATGAACCTACAGGAACGGGTCACCGCCTTGATGTGAGTTGAGAACGACAGGGTGTTGTCCAGGATCACGCCAAGGTTCTTAGCACTCTGGGAGGAGGACACAATGGAGTTGTCAACCGTGATGGCGAGATCATGGAACGGGCAGTCCTTCCCCGGGAGGAAGAGCAGCTCCGTCTTGCCGAGGTTCAGCTTGAGGTGGTGATCCGTCATCCACACTGATATGTCTGCCAGACATGCAGAGATGCGATTCGCCACCTGGTTATCAGAGGGGGGAAAGGAGAAGATTAATTGTGTGTCGTCTGCATAGCAATGATAGGAGAGACCATGTGAGGATATGACAGAGCCAAGTGACTTGGTGTATAGCGAGAATAGGAGAGGGCCTAGAACAGAGCCCTGGGGGACACCAGTGGTGAGAGCACGTGGTGCGGAGACAGATTCTCGCCACGCCACCTGGTAGGAGCGACCTGTCAGGTAGGACGCAATCCAAGCGTGGGCCGCGCCGGAGATGCCCAGCTCGGAGAGGGTGGAGAGGAGGATCTGATGGTTCACAGTATCAAAGGCAGCCGATAGGTCTAGAAGGATGAGAGCAGAGGAGAGAGAGTTAGCTTTAGCAGTGCGGAGCGCCTCCGTGACACAGAGAAGAGCAGTCTCAGTTGAATGACTAGTCTTGAAACCTGACTGATTTGGATCAAGAAGGTCATTCTGAGAGAGATAGCAGGAGAGCTGGCCAAGGACGGCACGTTCAAGAGTTTTGGAGAGAAAAGAAAGAAGGGATACTGGTCTGTAGTTGTTGACATCGGAGGGATCGAGTGTAGGTTTTTTCAGAAGGGGTGCAACTCTCGCTCTCTTGAAGACGGAAGGGACGTAGCCAGCGGTCAAGGATGAGTTGATGAGCGAGGTGAGGTAAGGGAGAAGGTCTCCGGAAATGGTCTGGAGAAGAGAGGAGGGGATAGGGTCAAGCGGGCAGGTTGTTGGGCGGCCGGCCGTCACAAGACGCGAGATTTCATCTGGAGAGAGAGGGGAGAAAGAGGTCAAAGCACAGGGTAGGGCAGTGTGAGCAGAACCAGCGGTGTCGTTTGACTTAGCAAACGAGGATCGGATGTCGTCGACCTTTTTTTCAAAATGGTTGACGAAGTCATCTGCAGAGAGGGAGGAGGGGGGAGGAGGGGGAGGAGGATTCAGGAGGGAGGAGAAGGTGGCAAAGAGCTTCCTAGGGTTAGAGGCAGATGCTTGGAATTTAGAGTGGTAGAAAGTGGCTTTAGCAGCAGAGACAGAAGAGGAGAATGTAGAGAGGAGGGAGTGAAAGGATGCCAGGTCCGCAGGGAGGCGAGTTTTCCTCCATTTCCGCTCGGCTGCCCGGAGCCCTGTTCTGTGAGCTCGCAGTGAGTCGTCGAGCCACGGAGCAGGAGGGGAGGACCGAGCCGGCCTGGAGGATAGGGGACATAGAGAGTCAAAGGATGCAGAAAGGGAGGAGAGGAGGGTTGAGGAGGCAGAATCAGGAGATAGGTTGGAGAAGGTTTGAGCAGAGGGAAGAGATGATAGGATGGAAGAGGAGAGAGTAGCGGGGGAGAGAGAGCGAAGGTTGGGACGGCGCGATACCATCCGAGTAGGGGCAGTGTGGGAAGTGTTGGATGAGAGCGAGAGGGAAAAGGATACAAGGTAGTGGTCGGAGACTTGGAGGGGAGTTGCAGTGAGATTAGTGGAAGAACAGCATCTAGTAAAGATGAGGTCAAGCGTATTGCCTGCCTTGTGAGTAGGGGGGGAAGGTGAGAGGGTGAGGTCAAAAGAGGAGAGGAGTGGAAAGAAGGAGGCAGAGAGGAATGAGTCAAAGGTAGACGTGGGGAGGTTAAAGTCACCCAGAACTGTGAGAGGTGAGCCATCCTCAGGAAAGGAACTTATCAGGGCGTCAAGCTCATCGATGAACTCTCCAAGGGAACCTGGAGGGCGATAAATGATAAGGATGTTAAGCTTGAAAGGGCTGGTAACTGTGACAGCATGGAATTCAAAGGAGGCGATAGACAGATGGGTCAGGGGAGAAAGAGAGAATGTCCACTTGGGAGAGATGAGGATCCCAGTGCCACCACCCCGCTGACCAGAAGCTCTCGGGGTGTGCGAGAACACGTGGGCAGATGAGGAGAGAGCAGTAGGAGTAGCAGTGTTATCAGTGGTAATCCATGTTTCCGTCAGTGCCAAGAAGTCGAGGGACTGGAGGGACGCATAGGCTGAGATGAACTCTGCCTTGTTGGCCGCAGACCCACACACACACACACACACACACACACACACACACACACACACACACACACACACACACACACACACACACACGCACACACACACACGCACACGCGCGCACGCGCGCGCGCACGCACATGCACACCCTCTAGTACAACTCACAAAAGTCAGACTGTAACTTTATAATTTATGACAGAAGCCACCTCAGGCAAACTTAGATGAATCACCACTCTGGTAAAAAAAACACAAACAAATCACACACAACACCGGCATCTTTATTAGTCACCTGGCTGCCAATAAAAGTGTTTACAAGCTACCGTAGACGGCAGGCCGTAGCATCCGCAACTAATGGTATGGTTGAGTGGACCTAATTCATGCGTCTACTGCGACAATGACAGGTTTGGGAGGGGGGGGGGGGGGGGGGGGGGGGCGTCCCAAAAGGCACCATTTCCCCTACATAGTGCACTACCTGTGACCGTGGCCCATAGGGTAGTGCACTATATAGGGAATAAGGTATAATTTGGGACTCAGCCTTGGCCTTCCTCAGGTCTAGAACTTAATAACAAACCATCTCCCCACAAACAAGGGAAACGCGTCCAGGCCCTCTATTCCAGGACACAGTGATTGATAGTGTCCATGTCTGGCATACTTTAGCGCTGATGAGATTTACAAACGGCATAATTGATGGGTGAACTGCAACCAGACAGTATCTCCTCGAACCGCAGGCATGAGGCTCGGCACACAAAGCTGCTGGATAAGGCTTCTCCCGGCCCCCCCCCAAAAAAAGAGCGGATGATTTGTGGTGACCTCCTGGTCCCCTTTTCGGATCACTCTACTGTGAGGAAGTCAGAGTCAGGGAAGAGAGTGTGCACAACAGAGGGCAATGGGCTAAACCAGGGTCCCACAGAGTGTTTTATGGTAGACTTAAACAAATCAAAAGTATACAGCTCACACACATGGTTATGGGCTAAACCAGGGTCCCACAGAGTGTTTTATGGTAGACTTAAACAAATCAAAAGTATACAGCTCACACACATGGTTATGGGCTAAACCAGGGTCACACAGAGTGTTTTATGGTAGACTTAAACAAATCAAAGTATACAGCTCACACACATGGTTATGGGCTAAACCAGGGTCACACAGAGTGTTTTATGGTAGACTTAAACAAATCAAAAGTATACAGCTCACACACATGGTTATGGGCTAAACCAGGGTCACACAGAGTGTTTTATGGTAGACTTAAACAAATCAAAAGTATACAGCTCACACACATGGTTATGGGCTTAGAAATATAAAACACCTGCACCATGTCAGATAAAGAGTTGAAATGTATTACATTTTGAGTTTGCATCCCAATATTACACTTTATATACACTACCGGTCAAAAGGTTGGGCTCACTTAGAAATGTCCTTGTTTTTGAAAGAAAAGCTCATTTTTGGTCCATTAAAATAACATCAAATTGATCGGAAATACAGAGTAGACACTGTTAATATTGTAAATGACATTTCTTAGTGGCCCCAAACTTTTGAACGGTAGTGTACATCACAGACATAGAAACACCAGATGTTTTCTAATCTTTATTCATTATGAATTTATATGAATAACATTCCACCCATGAGGCCAAAGAGGACGCGTTTGGTCCTTGACTACAGGAAAGAGCTACAGAGATAGGAAATGAACAAAGAGCCATTCATTCAGCCACCTTGCGTGCATTGAGAGGGGATGAGTTCATAAATAGGCAGGTATGGGTATGATGAGCGTCGGTAAGGATAGAGGGGGACTGACAGGGCTGTGAGAAGTGAGGAGGAATGAGGAATGAGGAGATAGAGAGAGAAAAGGGGACCATACAGCCTTATGTGCTCCGCTGATGCCTTCCAACAACAGACATGTGCAAACAGGAAATACCCCCGGGGTCGTACATGTGTTCCCGTGGAGCGAAACCACTCAGGTAAAAAAAAAACGAAAAGGAATGGAAAAAATGAGTGGAGGATGACATAGCCCAGATAGCACCTCTAAATGGACGTTCTGTAACTCCACTGTACAATATCCACAGGGAGGTTTGGCCTCGTCAATGTGCTGATGCAAACCCAGCTCTGTTTTCCCAGAAGAGCAGCTGATAAAAAATACGAATGAATGGGACCTGTTTTTCTTTTTTTCCAGGAATACCTGTCTGGGAGGGAGATTTGCTCAGAGAAGCGGCTGCTTACCACATTGGGGAGAGTGGCGGTGAGATTTTTACGACAGGGGGGTTCCGATCCGGTGGGTCGTGTCTCTTAGATGTTTCAGTAGCTGTTGGAGCAGGATTTGACTTTGGTCTGACTCACCATGGCTTGACTGTAATCCTAGGGCCCAGTAGGACAGAGGAGAGAGGCCATTTTCCAGACCTCCACATGACCTGGCCCCTAATAGTTAACATTAAGGAGACTAGTGACTGTAGGAGACTGCTGCAACTGCTGCCTCGACTGGTGGTGTCCCAAATAGTACCCCATTCCCTGGCCTATATAGAGCACTACTTTTGACCAGAGATCACATGACACACCCTGACACACTGCGGTCAGAAAGGGGCCTGAGAGCAGACTATATCATTCATGGCCCTTTCGGAAAAACACAACTAAATGAGGCAAATCATACTGGACAGCCAAGGTAAGGCAATGCTGTATCTTAGCAAACAAGTCTGCAAGTATATGAGTGAATGCATAGCAGAGTGGTGGTTGGACTATATATACACTATATATACTAAAGTATGTGGACACCTCTTCAAATTAGTGGATTCAGCTATTTCAGCCACACCCGTTGCTGACAGGTGTATAAAATCGAACACACAGTCATGCAATCTCCATAGACAAACATCGGCAGTGGAATGGCCCATACTGAAGAGCTCAGTGACTTTCAACGTGGTACCGTCATAGGATGCTACCTTTTCAACAAGTCAGTTTGTCAAATTTCTGTCCTGCTAGAACTGCACAGGTCAACTGTAAGTGCTGTTATTGTGAATTGGAGACGTCTAGGAGCAACAATGGCTCAGCCGCGAAGTGGCACAGTGGGCCACACAAGAAAGCATAGTGCCAACTGTAAAGTATGGTCTGGGGCTGTTTTTCATAGTTCAGGCTCCTTATTTCCAGTGAAGGGAAATCTTAACACTACAGCATACAATGACATTCTAGACGATTCTGTGCTTCCAACTTTGTGGCAACAGTTTGGGGAAGGCCATTTCCTGTTTCAGCATGACAATTCTCCCGTGCACATAGCAAGGTCCATACAGAAATGGTTTGACGAGATCGGTGTGGAAGAACTTGACTGGCTGCACAGAGCCCTGACCTCAACCCCATCAAACACCTTTGGGATGAATTGGAAAGCCGACTGTGAGCCAGGCCTAATCGCCCAACATCAGTGCCCAACCTCACTAACGCTCTTGTGGCTGAATGGAAGCAAGTCCCTGCAGCAATGTTCCAAAATCTAGTGGAAAGCCTTCCCAGAAGAGTGGAGGCTGTTCTAACAGCAAAGGGGGGACCAACTCCATATTAATGCTCAGAATTTTGGAACGAGATGTTCGACGAGCAGGTGTCCACATATTTTTGGTCATGTAGTGTATATATACTATATCCGAACTGATGTGAGTATTCGAATACTTGTGTGAGTAGGATATTTAGCGGGAACAAATATTGTCCTACTTTAACACTGAAAAGGCTTCTTCTAAATGTAATTAAAACATGCATGTGACATTGTTACATACAACGATGACATTTCAAATGATTAATTGTATAAAACAACAAACTTCTTATGACATGCACCTAATAGAAATACGTTTCCTTCAAAAGTATTCATCCCCCTTGGTGTTTTTCCTATTTTGTTGCATTACAACCTGTAATTTAAATAGATTTGTATTTGGATTTAATGTAATGGACATACACAAAATAGTCCAAATTGGTGAAGTGAAATGAAAAAAATCTATTTTTCGAAAACAAACAAAAAAATGTATGGAAAAGTGGTGTGTGCATATGTATTCACCCCCTTTGCTATGAATCCCTTGAATACGATCTGGTGCAACCGAATTACCTTCAGAAGTCACATTAGTGACACTTTATTAGTTAAATAAGTCCACCTGTGTGAAATCTAAGTGTCACATGATCTGTCATATGATCTCAGTATATATACACCTGTTCTGAAAGGCCCCAGAGTCTGAAACACCACTAAGCAAGGGGCACCACCAAGCAAACAGCACCATGAAGACCAAAGAGCTCTCCAAAAGGTCAGGGACAAAGTTGTGGAGAAGTACAGATCAGGGTTGGGTTATAAAAAAATTACAGAAACTTTGAACATCCCACGGAGCACCATTAAACACATTATTAAAAAATGGAAAGAATATGGCATCACAGCAAACCTGCCAAGAGAGGGCCGCCCACCAAAACTCACGGACCAGGCAAGGAGGGAATTAATCAGAGAGGCAATAAAGAGACCAAAGATAACCCTGAAGGAGCTGCAGAGCTCCACAGCAGAGATTGGAGTGTCTGTCAATAGGACCACTTTAAGCCTTACACTCTACAGAGCTGGGCTTTACAGAAGAGTGGACAGAAAAAAGCCATTGCTTCAAGAAAAAAATAAACAACACGTTTGGTGTTCGCCAAAAGGCATGCAGGAGACTCCACAAACATGTGGAAGAAGGTACTCTGGTCAGATGAGACTAAAATTGAGCTTTTTGGTCATCAAGGAAAACGCTATGTCTGGTGCAAACCCAACACCTCTCATCACCCCGAGAACACCATCCCCACAGTGAAGCATGGTGGTGGCAGCATCATGCTGTGCGGATGTTTTTCATCAGCAGGGACTGGGAAACTGGTCAGAATTGAAGGAATGATGGATGGTGCTAAATAAAAGGAATTTCTTGAGGGAAACCTATTTCAGTCTTCCAGAGATTTAAGACTGGGACGGAGGTTCACCTTCCAGCAGGACAATGACCCTAAGCATACTGCTAAAGCAACACTTGAGTGGTTTAAGGGGAAACATTTAAATGTCAAGGAATGGCCTAGTCAAAACCCAGACCTCAATCCAATTGAGAATCTGTGGCATGATTTAAAGATTGCTGTACACCAGCGGAACCCATCCAACTTGAAAATGCTGGAGCAGTTTTGACTTGAGGAATGGGCAAAAATCCCAGTGGCTAGATGTGCCAAGCTTATAGAGACATGCCCCAAGAGACTTGCAGCTGTAATTGCTGCAAAAGGTGGCTCTACAAAGTATTGACTTTGGGGGTGAATAGTTATGCACGCTCAAGTATTCAGTTTTTTTTTCTTATTTCTTGTTTGTTTCACAAAAACATTATTTTGCAACTTCAAAGTGGTAGGCATGTTGTGTAAATCAAATGATACAAACCACCCAAAAAATCTATGACACAAAATCTATGACACTCTTTGCCAATCAAAGTGGCAAAGAGGCTCAATCTGTAGCAAGTGGAGTGAGAGTTCACTAAAGCAATGTAAGATGGAAAAAAATTACAACGAGCAACCAACCTGTTGTTTTATCTGAGTGGGCTTGGAGAGAAACAGCAGCGTGTGGCCTCAATTAGCCTAGCTACAATAACTATAGCTGGCTAGCTCTAGGTTACTCCAGTCAAGACAGTCACTGTTATATGGGATTCTAAATAACACTGTGGCTGCTTCAAGTTAGTTAGTCCTGGCTGTAGCTGAGATGCCTTGGCTAACATTACTGTATCTCTCTCTCTTTCTGCCCGCTCACATCACACACACCACCCCTCCACAGCTGAAGTAGAGCGCCAGCCTCTCTCCCTTGACCAGCAGTGCTACGGTTAAAAACATTAGTAAAAAAAAACATGTATTTTGAATATCCGGATATCCGGCAAAAATGAATGATACTTTTCGAATAGTACCATTATTTCAAAACCCCATCCTTAGTGTGCGTGTGTATAATGTGTATGTGTGTGTGTGTGTGTGTGTGTGTGTGTGTGTGTGTGTGTGTGTGTGTGTGTGTGTGTGTGTGTGTGTGTGTGTGTGTGTGTGTGTGTGTGTGTGTGTGTGTGTGTGTGTGTGTGTGTGTGTGTGTGTGTGTGTGTGTGAGAGAGAGAGAGAGAGAGAGAGAGATTGACATAGTTAGAAAGTGAGAGAACATGAGTGTGGAATAGAAGAGGAGGAGGAAGGTTGACAGAGAGAGACAGACATCTGGAGTGTGTGTGTGTGTGTGTGAGCGTGTGTGTGTGAGCGTGTGTGTGTGAGCGTGTGAGCGTGTGTGTGTGAGCGTGTGAGCGTGTGAGCGTGTGTGTGTGTGTGTGTGTGTGTGTGTGTGTGTGTGTGTGTGTGTGTGTGTGTGTGTGTGTGTGTGTGTGTGTGTGTGTGTGTGTGTGTGTATGTGTGTGTACCAGTACAAATATGCTTTGGGTTGAAGCAGTTGCTCAGGTTTCCCAGAGGCTCAGAGGTGGCCCCTCTGACACTGACCTGGGGAACACAGCCAAAGGACAGGGGAAAGGACCAGGGAGAGAACCAGAGAGGACAACGATTAGCTCCACTGACTGCACCTCAAATGGAGGGGTACCCCAATACTCAGTACCCAGTTCTCTCTGCAGCGCTGTGGTAATGCTACACACCACATGCTACACACTGTGATTTAACCCACAGGTGCTTCCAAAACCCAAAGCCCTGGCAGGGCGAACCCGTTGGATGAAAGACAGGATTGTAGCATGACAGTCAAAGCATGAAAGAGCAAAGTAGAGGGGGAAGTGGTAGAATAACAGGAGCGGAGTCCTACCTCAGTAGTACATTATTTGGGCTCTGGCACAGCTAAACATTACCCGGCATGCATTGCGTTGTGGTGGAGGGAGAAGGAGTTTCTATGACACAGAGTGAAATTGAATCTCATCCGGGAGCCAGCCAGACGGGTCGGTTTGGCCCGCGAGCCAACTCTTAATGAGGTGCAAGAGTGATCAACTCCCCCGCCCAATGACAGCGCCCCGCCCAGACCTCGTCCGAAAGCCACCCAACACAAACCACTGAGGCCTGGCGCAAGAACTCAGCAGAGCAAAGCTGTCTAACCCCATACTGCCCTGAAATTATGACATGTCTCATGTCACAGAGCCTTTATTTAAACAGACCATTTATTCATAGTTACAGAGAGATACAGGGCAAGAGTAGAGAAAGTAGTTAAGGTGTCGGGGGGATTGAACTGCTGATCTTCAGGGCTCTGATATGTGACCTTTGGGGCTCTGATATGTGACCTTCGGGGCTCTGATATGTGCAACGTATCAGGGGGGATGCCACTCAACCACACCGGCGTACAGTTACAGGACTTATAAAAGGATAGATATGTGCAAAGTTGACATCTACACCTTTCCATTGACTACAGGGAAATGCTATTGAGCTATTTCATTAAATTTCATCAAGGACAATCACACATAATACAGTTCAAACAGAATGTGAGGTTAATGATGCAAGCAGACAGTGAGGAAATAGAGGCCCTGGCTATCCTGGAGCGTTGGCCCTCTCTGAATCATCTGAAATCAATGGCTGTTTATTTGGGGGCTGCAGTGTCTGATAATGAACTTCCCAGTATGGATTCACTGCCGTGCACTGACTCTACCACCCTCCCTGCTCCCCCTCTGTCTCTGTCTCTCTGTCTCTCTCCATATCCATCTCTCTGACTCTGTCTCTCAGTCGCAATCCATCTCTGTCTCTGTGTCGCAATCTCTGTCTCTCTCCATATCCATCTCTCTGTCTCTGTCTCTCAGTCGCAATCTCTCCATCTCTGTCTCTCTCCATATCCGTCTCTCTGTTTCTGTCTCTCTGTCGCAATCTCTCCATCTCTGTCTCTCTCCGTATGCTTCTCTCTGTCTCTGTCTCTCAGTCCCAATCTCTCCATCTCTGTCTCTCTGTCTCTCCGTATCCGTCTCTCTGTCCCTCAGTCGCAATCTCTCCATCTCTGTCACTCGTCTCTCTGTCTCTGCTGCCGTCTCTCCATCTCTGTCTCGGTCTCTGTGTCTCTGTCTCTGTCTTGCTTCTGTCTGTCTGACTCTGTCTCTCAATCAAACATCATCTCAACTCACCACACTGTCTCCAATTAACGTGCAATCAGTTTAAACCTGCAGTGGGATTACAGATAGATTGATGGCACCCTATTCCCTACACAGTGCACTACTTTGGGTCAAAAGTAGTGCACTATGTAAGGAATAGGGTGCCATTTAGGACACATCATAAAGTAACAGAGGATAGATACCCAGGAGCCCAGAACATTTCCACTACAATTACCACTGGATACCCTCACCTGTGTTTTAACAGGTGTGGGGTGAAGTTGCCCCTAGATGCTAATCTTGTGTCAGTTTTCCATTCCCCCCATGAATGGTTAAGGTTAGGATCGGGGTGGGGGGAGTTGTTCCTAGACCTGTAACTAGGAGAAACTTAAACCCAGAGCATTTTGACAGAGAAGCAAGTGCGGGCCCCGCGGCCTCTGAACTCGAGCCTCTGCTTCCTAAAGAGCACGCACAATTGACCCTGGTATAATCAGGTGGAAGTGAGCAGGGTTGCCAGTGGCGGAGCTTGACTGCCCTTGTTAAACAAACCTCTGCAGTATTTGGCCATTAGGCGCTTTCATTAGCGGTTGGTACCACTAAGGTCAAAGCATTCCTGGTGAATCTGGCAACTGTGTGTGTGTGTGTGTGTGTGTGTGCATAATGTGACAGATATGCTGCCTGTTGAGATGTTGATAGGAAGGTTAAGGAAATTGGCATCATCCGTGTGTGTCTGGGGGGGGGGCTTACCATGCATGACCACAGGTGTGATAGCATTACACGCCACCAGATGGCACTGTTCAGTCTGTGAAATGACTGAGGGGAGGGGAGGCAGACTGGAGGACCATGGCTAGACCCCTGAGACTTAGACAGTCCTGATGCATCTAACCTAGGAGGTGATCACACGCTGTAGATATGAGGTCTTAAAGTGATAAAGTGTTTTCAGGGTGGAGCGATGCTCTCTCCTGACAGGCCGGAGTCTGAGGCAGTGTAGATGTTTGCATCATCTATCTGTTTAAACAGGGGAAACAGACAAACTGGCCACTTATTGCGTGTGTGTGTGTCTGTGTGAGTGTGAGCGTGTGTGTGTGTGTGTATGTGTGTGTGTGAGTGTGAGTGTGAGTGTGAGTGTGAGTGTGAGTGTGTGCGTGTGCGTGTGCGTGTGCGTGTGCGTGTGCGTGTGTGTGTGTGTGTGTGTGTGTGTGCATTCAGAGCTGTGTCTGGCAGAGGCTATTGGGAGGCAGGGAGGATATACCGGCAGGCTTTGCGTGCCCTCCAAGTTTCGCAAGTTATTTACTTTCTGATCGACTGACCCATTTTGTGTGAGGGCTGAATCAATCTGGCTTCCCGCGGTGCACGGCGGGGCCATGCAGATAGCTGCGCTTCAGCCGGCACAGTTTGCAGCGGCACCGTTTGTCAAAGCTGTCCAGAGATCTGGGGATGCCACAGAGGAGAGACGGAGTACGGTTGGAGAGACGGAACGAGGAGAGATGAAGAGAAAGGCGGGCAGACAGTGCCAGGGAAAAGGTCAGCTGCCTCTTCAGCATTTCTTCATGGTAAACAGGATGAGGACGTGGCCTGGATACTGCACACTCTAGTTAAAGTCTATACATGGACTGCTGCAGGCCACTGCAAGTTGGGCTGTGCTGTGGGACCCATGCAGAATCAACTACCAAACACCACAGAACACTACTATCAGAGTTGAACAGAGAAAATAGTACTCTGCCTGCACAGGCTAACGCTCAATAGCATTAGCCTTTCTACCCTGCACAGGCTAACGTTCAATAGCTTTAGCCATTCTACCCTGCACAGGCTAATGTTCAATAGCATTAGCCATTCTACCCTGCACAGGCTAACGTTCAATAGCATTAGCCATTCTACCCTGCACAGGCTAACGTTCAATAGCATTAGCCATTCTACCCCGCACAGGCTAACGTTCAATAGCATTAGCCATTCTACCCCGCACAGGCTAACGTTCAATAGCATTAGCCATTCTACCCCGCACAGGCTAACGTTCAATAGCATTAGCCATTCTACAACGCCCCATTGAGACATGCAGCACTTTTTATTTTATTTTTATTTATTTTTATTTTACCTTTATTTAACTTCCCAATTCCAAATCAACCCATGGCCCCTACCCCAATGCAGATCATTTACATCTTCAATGATCGTGGAAGTAATGGCAATGTAACAATATAGTAAGGGTGTAGACTAAATTGCTTCTCCATTGCAAAGGGCTGTAGTCCCCAGGCCTCAAATCTGTCCTAGATCAGAAACCTGGGTGAGGGCAACTGCCATGTTTGTTTCCCCATTAGCGCGTAACCCCCCATTAGAACGCTGTTATTACCCACGCAGAAAGACTAATGCCTGGCCTCCCAACATGTGGCTGCCCCTGGGGACTAGCTGGTGATCACAGGGGAGGGGCGGAACTGACACCATCAGTTACCCCCCAGAGACCCGATGCTCATAGATCAGTCAGTACTAAACATCCCGACTAGCAGAGAGGAAGAGGAATCAGTGGGTTGCTTAGTAATAAGAGAAGATGGGGTTAAAAGTGTAGCCTTTTGTGTCGTTAACCCCGGGGTCAGCCGCTGTAATTCAACTGTCAGAGAGGGACTCATGTTGCTAATAAGAGTTTTAATAGGTGCACGCATGGCAGATACGTTCTAAAGAAATCGTGGGCCAGCAAACACTTATGTACTCTGAAAGGGAGACTTTTGTCTTCAAGTGTGGGTTTTTACCATTGTGCGAGGTCAGAGGTCAGGGGGTTATCCTAACCCAGAAATCGCACCGATTTCCTTTCCCTCCTTTTCCCTGATTGACTCTCTGGAACAACCGGAGCCCTGCACCAAACAATTGTACCACCACTAACTACAGGGTATCTAGTCCCAGCCTGCGCCCATCACCACCACTAACTACAGGGTATCTAGTCCCAACCTGAGCCCATCACCACCACTAACTACAGGGTATCTAGTCCCAACCTGAGCCCTGCACCACCACTAACTACAGGGTATCTAGTCCCAACCTGAGCCCATCACCACCACTAACTACAGGGTATCTTGTCCCAACCTGAGCCCTGCACCACCACTAACTGCAGGGTATCTAGTCCCAACCTGAGCCCATCACCACCACTAACTACAGGGTATCTAGTCCCAACCTGAGCCCATCACCACCACTAACTACAGGGTATCTGGTCCCAACCTGAGCCCTGCACCACCACTAACTACAGGGTATCTAGTCCCAGCCTGAGCCCATCACCACCACTAACTACAGGGTATCTAGTCCCAGCCTGAGCCCACCACCACCACTAACTACAGGGTATCTGGTCCCAACCTGAGCCCTGCACCACCACTAACTAAGGGTATCTAGTCCCAACCTGAGCCCTGCACCACCACTAACTATAGGGTATCTTGTCCCAACCTGAGCCCTGCACCACCACTAACTACAGGGTATCTAGTCCCAACCTGAGCCCATCACCACCACTAACTACAGGGTATCTAGTCCCAACCTGAGCCCATCACCACCACTAACTACAGGGTATCTAGTCCCAACCTGAGCCCTGCACCACCACTAACTACAGGGTATCTAGTCCCAACCTGAGCCCATCACCACCACTAACTACAGGGTATCTAGTCCCAACCTGAGCCCATCACCACCACTAACTACAGGGTATCTAGTCCCAACCTGAGCCCTGCACCACCACTAACTACAGGGTATCTAGTCCCAACCTGAGCCCATCACCACCACTAACTACAGGGTATCTAGTCCCAACCTGAGCCCATCACCACCACTAACTACAGGGTATCTAGTCCCAACCTGAGCCCTGCACCACCACTAACTACAGGGTATCTAGTCCCAACCTGAGCCCTGCACCACCACTAACTACAGGGTATCTAGTCCCAACCTGAGCCCTGCACCACCACTAACTACAGGGTATCTAGTCCCAACCTGAGCCCTGCACCACCACTAACTACAGGGTATCTAGTCCCAACCTGAGCCCTGCACCACCACTAACTACAGGGTATCTTGTCCCAACCTGAGCCCTGCACCACCACTAACTACAGGGTATCTGGTCCCAACCTGAGCCCTGCACCACCACTAACTACAGGGTATCTAGTCCCAACCTGAGCCCATCACCACCACTAACTACAGGGTATCTAGTCCCAACCTGAGCCCTGCACCACCACTAACTGAAGGGTATCTAGTCCCAACCTGAGCCCTGCACCACCACTAACTATAGGGTATCTAGTCCCAACCTGAGCCCTGTACCACCACTAACTACAGGGTATCTGGTCCCAACCTGAGCCCTGCATCACCACTAACTACAGGGTATCTAGTCCCAACCTGAGCCCTGCACCACCACTAACTACAGGGTATCTAGTCCCAACCTGAGCCCTGCACCACCACTAACTACAGGGTATCTAGTCCCAACCCGAGCCCTGCACCACCACTAACTACAGGGTATCTGGTCCCAACCTGAGCCCTGCACCACCACTAACTACAGGGTATCTAGTCCCAACCTGAGCCCTGTACCACCACTAACTACAGGGTATCTGGTCCCAACCTGAGCCCTGCACCACCACTAACTACAGGGTATCTAGTACCAACCTGAGCCCTGCACCACCACTAACTACAGGGTATCTAGTCTCAACCTGAGCCCTGCACCACCACTAACTATAGGGTATCTAGTCCCAACCTGAGCCCATCACCACCACTAACTACAGGGTATCTGGTCCCAACCTGAGCCCTGCACCACCACTAACTACAGGGTATCTAGTCCCAACCTGAGCCCTGCACCACCACTAACTACAGGGTATCTAGTCCCAACCTGAGCCCATCACCACCACTAACTACAGGGTATCTAGTCCCAACCTGAGCCCTGTACCACCACTAACTACAGGGTATCTGGTCCCAACCTGAGCCCTGCACCACCACTAACTACAGGGTATCTAGTACCAACCTGAGCCCTGCACCACCACTAACTACAGGGTATCTAGTCTCAACCTGAGCCCTGCACCACCACTAACTATAGGGTATCTAGTCCCAACCTGAGCCCATCACCACCACTAACTACAGGGTATCTGGTCCCAACCTGAGCCCTGCACCACCACTAACTACAGGGTATCTAGTCCCAACCTGAGCCCTGCACCACCACTAACTACAGGGTATCTAGTCCCAACCTGAGCCCATCACCACCACTAACTACAGGGTATCTAGTCCCAACCTGAGCCCATCACCACCACTAACTACAGGGTATCTAGTCCCAACCTGAGCCCTGCACCACCACTAACTACAGGGTATCTTGTCCCAACCTGAGCCCTGCACCACCACTAACTACAGGGTATCTAGTCCCAACCTGAGCCCTGCACCACCACTAACTACAGGGTATCTAGTCCCAACCTGAGCCCATCACCACCACTAACTACAGGGTATCTAGTCCCAACCTGAGCCCATCACCACCACTAACTACAGGGTATCTAGTCCCAACCTGAGCCCATCACCACCACTAACTACAGGGTATCTAGTCCCAACCTGAGCCCTGCACCACCACTAACTGCAGGGTATCTAGTCCCAACCTGAGCCCTGCACCACCACTAACTACAGGGTATCTAGTCCCAACCTGAGCCCTGCACCACCACTAACTACAGGGTATCTTGTCCCAACCTGATACCTGTACAACTCAGTGTCACCCAGTCTATCAGCTATAGATTTTCCTCTAGAGTTTTAACCAAGAGCAGGAGAGAAGTACATAATCAAAATCAAATCAAACAGTGTCTCCTGACCCCTCCTGTATCAGCCTCCAGTATTTATGCTGCAGTAGTATATGTGTCGGGGGGCTCGGGTCAGTCTGTTATATCTGGAGTATTTCTCCTGTCTTATTCGGTGTCCTGTGTGAATTTAAGTATGTTCTCTCTAATTCTCTCTTCCTTTCTTTCTCTCTCTCGGAGGACCTGAGCCCTAGGACCATGCATCAAGGCTACCTGGCATGATGACTCCTTGCTGTACCCAGTCCACCTGGCCGTGCTGCTGCTCCCGTTTCAACTGTTCTGCCTGCGGCTATGGAACCCTGACCTGTTCACCGGACGTGCTACCTGTCCCAGAACTGCTGTTTTCAACTCTCTAGAGACAGCAGGAGCGGTAGAGATACTCTCAATGATCGGCTATGAAAAGCCAACTGACATTTACTCCTGAGGTGCTGACTTGTTGCACCCTCGACAACTACTGTGATTTTATTATTTGACCATGCTGGTAATTTATGAACATTTGAACATCTTGGCCATGTTCTATTATAATCTCCACCCGGCACAGCCAGAAGAGGACTGGCCACCCCTCATAGCCTGGTTCCTCTCTAGGTTTCTTCCTAGGTTTTGGCCTTTCTAGGGAGTTTTTCCTAGCCACCGTGCTTCTACACCTGCATTGCTTGCTGTTTGGGGTTTTAGGCTGGGTTTCTGTACAGCACTTTGATATATCAGCTGATGTAAGAAGGGTTATATAAATACATTTGAATTTGAATAATAAAAAGTAATACAATAAGAATAACGAGGCTATATACAGGGGGCACCGGTACCGAGTCAGTGTGCAGGGGTACAGGCTAGTAGAGGTAATTTGTACATGTAGGTGGAGGCGAAGTGATTATGCATAGGTAACAAACAAACAGCGAGTAGCAGCAGTGTACAAAAGGGAGGGGGGGGGGGCAGTCAATGTAAATTGTCCGGTGGCGATATTTAGGAATTGTTCAGCAGTCTAATGGCTTGGGGGTACAAGCTGTTGAGGAGACTTTTGGTCCTAGACTTGACGCTCCGGTACCGCTTGCCGTGCGGTAGCAGAGAAAACTGACAATTTTATGGGTTTTCCTCTGACACCGCCTATTACATAGGTCCTGGATGGCAGGAAGCTAGGCCCCAGTGATGTACTGGGCCGTTCGCACTACCCTCTATAGCGCCTTATGGTCAGATGCCGAGCAGTTGCCATACCAGGCGGTGATGCAACCGGTCAGGATGCTCTCGATGGTGCAGCTGTAGAACCTTTTGAGGATCTGGAGATCCATGCCAAATTTTTTCAGTCTCCTGAGGGGGAAAAGGTTTTGTCGTGCCCTCTTCACGACTGTCTTGGTATGTTTGGATCATAATAGTTAATTGGTGATGTGGACACCAAGGAACTTGAAACTCTTGACCCGCTCCACTACAGCCCCGTTAACGGGGGCCTGTTCGGCCCGCCTTTTCCTGTAGTCCACGATCAGCTCCTTTGTCTTGCTCACATTGAGGGAGAGGTTGTTGTCCTGGCACCACACTGCCAGTTCTCTGACCTTCTCCCTATGGGCCGTCTCATCGTTGTTGGTGATCAGGCCTATCATTGTTGTGTCGTCAGCAAACTTAATGATGGTGTTGGTAGATAGATAGAGAGAGAGGGGATGTAATGAAGTGCTTTCCCATTCTGCTGAGAGCTGGCCTCCATCCCAAATGGCTCCATACTCCCTATATAGTACACTATGGGAACTAGTCAAAAGTAGTGCACTATATAGGGAACAGTGCTGTTTGGGAGGCTGCAGCAGCACTGTTGGTCCTCCGCCACCATTAAGGACATATTAGAAAGACGGATGCTGCCGAGACAAAATAACGCCCCCTCAAAGGCCTCTATGGACCGTCTGAAAGGGGGCCATACTTCACCCCATGTCATCGACAGGCCTGGTTGTTTGGGAGAATAACACAGGAGTAAATTTACGCTGTGGTCTGCACCGAAGACTCCTTGCTGGGTTCGTAATCTCCATTCTCAACAAACAGGCTATTGTATTAATGCTATAATTTGACGTGCTCGCTGTTTCCCCACCGTTTGGCCATGCTTTTGGGTTTTCTTGTTATTCCAGTCATACCAGGGTAAGACATAACTGCACTTAAGTTGTCAGCTTATGAGGCGTTTGCTCCGAAATGAAACACTCAACCAAATTGTGAAAAGTGTAATTTGATGAACATACAGTAGAGTACGCCGCCTGGTTGGGGAAGAGATCAAACACAGTACATGTAATTTATAGCCGGGGCCCTTGCGATGGAAATAGCTCTCCAATTAAGCTATTTTCTCTGGTTTTGCAGGCCAGTGATTATTTAGGGAGAGGCGTGTTCTGGGTTTGTCTGGGAGGCCCTGGCGGTCTGCAGAAGGCCCATGTCTGAGGCACGTCCCTCAGCCCCGGATTCCTTCATTCTCACGCCGGTCGAGGTATCACATTACTGCAGCACCGAGAAGATGCCTCCCTTCCTGCTTCTTTTACATAGCCCTTATTCTGAGCCTCCGTGTTCTGCTGTCTGTCTGTGTAAAGAGGCGTGTTGTGTGTGGCTTTGCATCCATCTCCGGCTCCACCCAACATCATCTCTATTTCTACTCCCGTTACCATGGTGTTCCCACTCTTTTACTCGCGCTCCGATCCCCTGCTTCCATTTCCCTGGAAAGAGTGCTGCTGTGGGGAAGAGACAGACTGCCGCCCCGCGTGACGCCTGGTGCATCAGCTGGTGGAGCGCGATGCAATCTGGGGTCTGAGGGATGCATCTTGGCCAAGGAGCGCCTCGCTGAGAGCCTCAGGTGGGCGGCCATTCAGCTGGCCACACACAAATCCCTTTAATTCACAAGATAGAAAGAATCCCTTCAATACCCTGAGGATTCCTGTTCCATTGTAATAACACTGTAACAAGACTCATTGCATTGCTGTTGTGTTGTTGGTAGTGCACTAAGCCCAATACGATTATGATGCAAACCAATACTATCAAACCAATTACGACAACAGAAACAGATCCCAGATCTGCATGGCATCACTACAGGATGAAGGCTATTTACGGCTCCACAAACTAAACTCTTTTTGGGGTGAACAGAGTTCTATCACAGAACTCGCAGGAGAGTCAGTCTGAACCTGCTGCCACGGGTGGAGGTGAGCCTTCTCCTTTCCAACAAACAGCTGATGAAAGAGAGGAGAGGAGTGGAGGAGCGAGGGATCTGGGGGAGGAGTGGGGAGTTTTATAAATAAGATGGAGCCTAGCCAAGGAGATTGCAAACTGGGCGCCAATGAGAGGAAGTGCTGGATTTTGTATTTAGCGAGGCGCTATCCAGACCCAGCGCCTAGCGATTTACCTTGGCTTGCACATTCACACAGAGCGTCACCCCCTGCCAGGTAATGGGGATATAATGCAGAGGGAAACCCACACTTAATAAACACGGGGCTGGAAAGACGCCGCTAGCAAATATTCTCCTTTTTATTAGAACATATTGGGTCTGGGTATTAAAGGTTCCGGGGTTGCGCTCATTTTAATGGATGTTAGTAAATATTACAGCTGAAATCATGATTGTGGTCTTTTCTGAGGCGTCAGGGATAGGTTATGCGTGCATTGAGAGCTCCATCTGTGGGGGAGGGAGGAAACAACCAGGGTTGCTGACAGATAGACCACGTGGATTCAATACAGTGAGGATTGAGATCCAACAGGAAAGGCTTTCCGGTAATATAGAACCATGTGCCACATTAAATGATGCTCTACCACCTCACTGGTACTGAGGACATAAAGAACCTCACTGATACTGAGGCCATAAAGAACCTCACTGGTACTGAGGACATAAAGAACCTCACTGGTTCTGAGGACATAAAGAACCTCACTGGTTCTGAGGACATAAAGAACCTCACTGGTACTGAGGTCATAAAGAACCTGACTGGTCCTGAGGACATAAAGAACCTCACTGGTTCTGAGGACATAAAGAACCTCACTGGTACTGAGGACATAAATAACCTCACTGGTACTGAGGACATAAAGAACCTCACTGGTCCTGAGGACATAAAGAATCTCACTGGTACTGAGGTCATAAAGAACCTGACTGGTCCTGAGGACATAAAGAACCTCACTGGTACTGAGGTCATAAAGAACCTCATTGATTCTGAGGACATAAAGAACCTCACTGGTACTGAGGACATAAAGAACCTCACTGGTCCTGAGGACATAAAGAACCTCACTGGTACTGAGGACATAAAGAACCATAATAGAACCTCCTCAAGCAGAGGGCTTCAAAGGGTTCCATGTCTGAACTCTAAACTGAAAGCTGATGTGACATCCCCCGAAGACAAGTGATCACATGATATGAGCGGAACCATGGAACTAACTCACTCTGGGTGGAACTTACTGTATATTTTACCTACAAAACACATGCAGCACACGGTTCCTGGGTTCAATGGGTCACCGAGAGAGCTCCATTATCTGAGCCCCCCTTTCTGCCAAGTTGGAAAATGAGGAACGACTGATCGTTTTACACGGCTGTTCCGAGGGAAAAGGGCAAGAACCCTAGGCTAGCTAGTGCTGCATGGCAGGAAACTCTGGACCAGGCCCCTGACCTCCCCTGCTGATTTATCCCTCTCTCCGTTCTCCAGAGCTATTAAGGGGAAGATCACATTTTCATATTGTTTTATTAAACACCACGTGGGATTATATATTACCCTATATTACCCTTACCCGTCCCCAGACGGTCATACCTAAAGCAGCGGTAGTTTGTACAACCCCTAGCTGGATGAAAATACCTACTGAAGCTCTATAAGGGGGAAAAGCGATCAAATATGGACCCATCACAGAGTGGCCCCCATCAAAATAATATGACTGGCTGTGTGTGTGTGTGTGTGTGTGTGTGTGTGTGTGTGTGTGTGTGTGTGTGTGTGTGTGTGTGTGTGTGTGTGTGTGTGTGTGTGTGTGTGTGTGTGTGTGTGTGTGTGTGTGTGTGTGTGTGTGTGTGTGTGTGTAGTGGTGCAAGGTACTTAAGTAAAAAATACTTTAAAGTACTACTTAAGTAGTTTTTTTGGTTGTCTATACTTTACTATTTATATTTTTGAGAACTTTTATTTTTACTTCACTACATTCCTAGAGAAAATAATGTACTTTTTATTCCATAAATTTTCCCTGACACCCAAAAGTCCTCTGTACATTTTTAATGCTTAGCAGGACCGGAAAATTGTCCAATTCACGCACTTATCAAGAGAACATCCCTGGTCATCTCTACTGCCTCTGATCTGGCGGACTCACTTAACACATGCTCTGTTGATTAATGATGTCTGAGAGTTGGAGTGTTTCCTGACTATCCGTAAATACAAATTTAAAAAAAACTCTAGTGCCGTAAGGATTGCTTAATACAAGGAATTAAATCATTTATACTTTTACTTTTGATACTTAAGTATATTTTAAACCAAATACGTTTAGACGTTTAAGTCAAGTAGTTTAAGTAGTTTAAGTCAAGTAGTATTTTACTGGGTGACTTTCACTTTTACTTGAGTCATTTTCTATTAAGGTATCTTTACTTTTACTCAAGTATGACAATTGGGTAATTTTTCCACCACTGTGTGTGTTGTCTGTGTTTCTGTGTCTTTATTCATGGGTCTCTGCAATACGTGTAGTGTGTGCTTCTATGTGTGTTAATGTGTGTGTTGAAGTTTCAGATGTCAGACATATATTGCCACTGGACATTGAAGCGGTTTGGTCTCACACTAATGCTATTTAGACAGTGCTGCAGGCCCGTTTTCCTTTACAGGGTGTCAACGGTAGTCTACAGTTTTCTGAGCGGAAACTGTGCATGTGGGTAAGGCTGGGCGATATGACGATATATATCGTGTGACGATAGAAAAACGTCTATCGCTTCATATTATGCTCTTATCGTTTATTTCGTTGTCGCAAATCACACTCTTTACGGCAATATTTTTAATCAATTGGACGACGCTTTGCGGAAGGAAATGTGCAACACTAACAAACATGGAGGAGAGTGAAGGTGACCCAGAGCACGGAGACAAGGAGCTCGTACCTAAAAGAGGGGCTACTTCTGTCACATGGACGTGGTTTGGGTATGAAAAGTCTGACACGGACCAGAAAACCGACATCTACAAAATATGCCGCAGGCCGGTCCCGACAACAGGCTCAAACACCACTAACCTCTTTTACCACCTACACAAGAATCATGTGAAACAGTACGGAGAGAGTCTACGGATGAGACCCCAAAAAGTACAGTCTAGTGCTCAAAACAAACCCCCGACTCAGACGATGCAAGATGCTTTTGTGGCACACCTTTTGGGAAAGAATCACGAAGATGGAAGGAGATAACAGCTGCCGTTACAACTTACATCTGCAAAGATATGACCCCAATTTACACGTTCAAGAAACGGGGGTTTCGAATGCTAACATTCGACCCAAGGTACCAAATGCAAATTGATATATGACATGTATTAACGTCAAAATAACATGCAAAACAGGAAAGCCCCCCAAAATATATATATTTTAGGCCTATATTTATTTTGTTTGCAACTATAGTTGAAGTGTTTTCTATTTACCTTTTTAGATTTTATACATTAATATTTTATATTTTGTTACATGTTTAATTGAACATTTGCACAAAGGTTCTAAATAAAAGTAGAAATAATCAAATATGAGTAAGTACCAAAATGTAATAAGAAATAGGCCTTTACATGTGGTCATTTTATATAAACTATTTATTCATTGAATTGTCAGACAATGTGCTATATCGGGATATGTATTGTTATCTGGATATGAAATGACCTATATCGGGATATGAGATTTTGGCCATATCGCCCAGCCCTACATGTGAGTATAAATCACACTTAAAATGTCACGCCCTGGCCTTAGTATTCTTTGTTTTCTTTATGTTTTTTAGTTAGGTCAGGGTGTGACATGGGGAATGTATGTGTTTTTGTAGTGTCTAGTGTAGTTGTCTAGTTATGTCTATGGCTGCCTAGATTGGTTCTCAATTAGAGGCAGCTGTGGTTCATTGTCTCTGATTGAGAGCCATATTTAAGGCAGTCATAGGCATTGGGGTTTTGTGGGTAATTGTCTGTGTCTATGTTCTATGTTGCATGTGTGCACTTAGTTCATTTATATAGCTTCACGTTCGTCTATTTGTTGTTTTGTTTCGTTTTTCTTCTTTATAATAAAGAGAAGATGTATTTTTCACACGCTGCGCCTTGGTCCACTCTCTCACCCTTAGACAGCCGTGACATAAAATCTCGGAGGCTGCACCTGAATTCTCGCAGAGAGCCATAAATGAATTATGTATTGTGACACTCCATGGCGATTTTTAGGAACACACTGTGCTATCCAGGTTTTGGTCGTTTATATTAATTGAATTAAAAACCGGGACGAGAGTTAAAGATTTAATCTTGTATACAGCGGCATCAGTGGCTAATGGGGCTCTTGCTGTTCCTTCAACAAACCACCAACCCTAGTAGAAGTTTAGCTGGCTCAAATACGTGTCAGGCATATCATGTGTTGATATCTGGGGACCAAATAGTAACGCAGCATTTTATATCTGCACCCGGCAACCTGAGAGCAACAGTGCTGCTAAATCACCATGCAGCAGTGTTGGGGATATTACATATCACATATCTGATCAAAGATGGACCAGTTAGTGCATGGTTTGGCCATTATTCATCACATACACTGCTCAAAAAAATAAAGGGAACACTTAAACAACACAATGTAACTCTAAGTCAATCACACTTCTGTGAAATCAAACTGTCCACTTAGGAAGCAACACTGATTGACAATAAATTTCACATGCTGTTGTGCAAATGGAATAGACAAAAGGTGGAAATTATAGGCAATTAGCAAGACACCCCCAAAAAAGGAGTGATTCTGCAGGTGGTGACCACAGACCACTTCTCAGTTCCTATGCTTCCTGGCTGATGTTTTGGTCACTTTTGAATGCTGGCGGTGCTCTCACTCTAGTGGTAGCATGAGACGGAGTCTACAACCCACACAAGTGGCTCAGGTAGTGCAGTTCATCCAGGATGGCACATCAATGCGAGCTGTGGCAAAAAGGTTTGCTGTGTCTGTCAGCGTAGTGTCCAGAGCATGGAGGTGCTACCAGGAGACAGGCCAGTACATCAGGAGACGTGGAGGAGGCCGTAGGAGGGCAACAACCCAGCAGCAGGACCGCTACCTCCGCCTTTGTGCAAGGAGGTGCACTGCCAGCGCCCTGCAAAATGACCTCCAGCAGGCCACAAATGTGCATGTGTCTGCTCAAACGGTCAGAAACAGACTCCATGAGGGTGGTATGAGGGCCCGACGTCCACAGGTGGGGGTTGTGCTTACAGCCCAACACCGTGCAGGACGTTTGGCATTTGCCAAAGAACACCAAGATTGGCAAATTCGCCACTGGCGCCCTGTGCTCTTCACAGATGAAAGCAGGTTCACACTGAGCACATGAGCACATATGACAGACGTGACAGAGTCTGGAGACGCCGTGGAGAACGTTCTGCTGCCTGCAACATCCTCCAGCATGACCGGTTTGGCGATGGGTCAGTCATGGTGTGGGGTGGCATTTCTTTGTGGGGCCGCACAGCCCTCCATGTGCTCGCCAGAGGTAGCCTGACTGCCATTAGGTACCGAGATGAGATCCTCAGACCCCTTGTGAGACCATATGCTGACACATGCACATTTGTGGCCTGCTGGAGGTCATTTTGCAGGGCGCTGGCAGTGCACCTCCTTGCACAAAGGCGGAGGTAGCGGTCCTGCTGCTGGGTTGTTGCCCTCCTACGGCCTCCTCCACGTCTCCTGATGTACTGGCCTGTCTCCTGGTAGCACCTCCATGCTCTGGACACTACGCTGACAGACACAGCAAACCTTTTTGCCACAGCTCGCATTGATGTGCCATCCTGGATGAACTGCACTACCTGAGCCACTTGTGTGGGTTGTAGACTCCGTCTCATGCTACCACTAGAGTGAGAGCACCGCCAGCATTCAAAAGTGACCAAAACATCAGCCAGGAAGCATAGGAACTGAGAAGTGGTCTGTGGTCACCACCTGCAGAATCACTCCTTTTTTGGGGGTGTCTTGCTAATTGCCTATAATTTCCACCTTTTGTCTATTCCATTTGCACAACAGCATGTGAAATTTATTGTCAATCAGTGTTGCTTCCTAAGTGGACAGTTTGATTTCACAGAAGTGTGATTGACTTGGAGTTACATTGTGTTGTTTAAGTGTTCCCTTTATTTTTTTGAGCAGTGTAGTTCAAGCAGAATAGATGAAGGATGTGGTGGAGGAGAATGGTAGAAGGAGGAGGAAGAGAGAGGGAGGGGGAGGAGGAGGAAGAGGAGGAGGAGAGGGAGGGGGGGTTGTGAGAGAGGATGATGCACTCCCATCAGTCTCTGGTGAGGAGGGATCTTTGTCTGGGTGAATCGGTTTGTGAATCATTCATAAGAAATTAGTGTGGCAGCAATTAGGGCTTCCTGAATCATTCATAGGAAGCACTGCATGACAGGCATCCGGCCACTGCAGCCAGTTTAAACAGATTAGCTTTGCCGTCGACCCCTGCCTGCCTGGCTGCCTGCCTGCCTGGCTGCCTGCCTGCCTGCCTGCCTGCCTGCCTGCCTGCGTGCGTGCCTGCGTGCCTGCGTGCCTGCCTGCGTGCGTGCCTGCCTGCGTGCGTGCGTGCGTGCGTGCGTGCGTGCGTGCGTGCGTGCGTGCGTGCGTGCGTGCGTGCGTGCGTGTTCTCCGGAAGCAACTGCTCTGCATCAAGGTGCTCAACGACTGAACGTCTACTGCAGAAACACAAATCCTACATGTGAAACAGACACACAGACAGGTTCAGAGACAAGGCAACAATATACTGAATCTCTCTTACACACACTCTTATGGCTAGTAATAACCAATATAGGCTAATTATTGTCTCTTTTTTTTTACAATGCAGGTATTGCCAGGGAATGTGTGATATGATCACACAGGACACTTCACAACGAGGTAATGTGTTACAATCCAGCTGAAGGCAGTAGACACCAGGGAGGGTGGGGGGAGTCCAGTTGGGAGAAACAAAATGGAGAACTTGTCTCACTTTGTCTCCTCATTTGAGACACTCCAAGTGTTTCAGGCATCCTGGCCACTGAGGGAGCAATATTCCTGTCAAAACCGCTTGGACTCTCTCGCAAGCAAAACATCTAAAATAATGTGACAGACGCATTCATCCCAACAAAAAGACTCAGAGGGCTGTTGGACAGTGTCATTGTCAAGGAAATTACTGTTTTGTCCTGTGGGCTCAGATGAACGCTCGCCAGTCAAGCTCCTCGCCACAAGGGTGAACAGGTGGGATGGGGGATATCTCACGTTCCCCTGCCTCGCCGAAGGGGCTTCACCTGTATGCTGCAAACACACACCACCTGTCACCAACCTGACAGCAAAACACAACCATCACACACACGCTGACAGGCACGAGCAGGTGCACGCCTTCCTATCTCCAAGTTACACTCACGTCCGTTGCCATTTTCCACATCATCATGTAGCAACAGACAGTGCTGTCCGTCTCTCGCAGGCTGGACGCTACATGTTTCAGAGAACATCTCTTTCAGTCAGTGTAGTAGCAGACAGTGCTGTCTGTCTCTCCCAGGCTGGACGCTACATGTTTCAGAGAACATCTCTTTCAGTCAGTGTAGTAGCAGACAGTGCTGTCCGTCTCTCCCAGGCTGGACGCTACATGTTTCAGAGAACATCTCTTTCAGTCAGTGTAGTAGCAGACAGTGCTGTCTGTCTCTCCCAGGCTGGACGCTACATGTTTCAGAGAACATCTCTTTCAGTCAGTGTAGTAGCAGACAGTGCTGTCCGTCTCTCCCAGGCTGGACGCTACATGTTTCAGAGAACATCTCTTTCAGTCAGTGTAGTAGCAGACAGTGCTGTCCGTCTCTCCCAGGCTGGACGCTACATGTTTCAGAGAACATCTCTTTCAGTCAGTGTAGTAGCAGACAGTGCTGTCTGTCTCTCCCAGGCTGGACGCTACATGTTTCAGAGAACATCTCTTTCAGTCAGTGTAGTAGCAGACAGTGCTGTCCGTCTCTCCCAGGCTGGACGCTACATGTTTCAGAGAACATCTCTTTCAGTCAGTGTAGTAGCAGACAGTGCTGTCCGTCTCTCCCAGGCTGGACGCTACATGTTTCAGAGAACATCTCTTTCAGTCAGTGTAGTAGCAGACAGTGCTGTCTGTCTCTCCCAGGCTGGACGCTACATGTTTCAGAGAACATCTCTTTCAGTCAGTGTAGTAGCAGACAGTGCTGTCCGTCTCTCCCAGGCTGGACGCTACATGTTTCAGAGAACGTCTCTTTCAGTCAGTGTAGTAGCAGACAGTGCTGTCTGTCTCTCCCAGGCTGGACGCTACATGTTTCAGAGAACATCTCTTTCAGTCAGTGTAGTAGCAGACAGTGCTGTCCGTCTCTCGCAGGCTGGACGCTACATGTTTCAGAGAACATCTCTTTCAGTCAGTGTAGTAGCAGAGAGTGCTGTCTGTCTCTCCCAGGCTGGACGCTACATGTTTCAGAAAACATCTCTTTCAGTCAGTGTAGTAGCAGACAGTGCTGTCCGTCTCTCCCAGGCTGGACGCTACATGTTTCAGAGAACATCTCTTTCAGTCAGTGTAGTAGCAGACAGTGCTGTCTGTCTCTCCCAGGCTGGACGCTACATGTTTCAGAGAACATCTCTTCAGTCAGTGTAGTAGCAGACAGTGCTGTCTGTCTCTCCCAGGCTGGACGCTACATGTTTCAGAGAACATCTCTTTCAGTCAGTATAGTAGCAGACAGTGCTGTCCGTCTCTCCCAGGCTGGACGCTACATGTTTCAGAGAACATCTCTTTCAGTCAGTGTAGTAGCAGACAGTGCTGTCTGTCTCTCCCAGGCTGGACGCTACATGTTTCAGAGAACATCTCTTTCAGTCCGTGTAGTAGCAGACAGTGCTGTCCGTCTCTCGCAGGCTGGACGCTACATGTTTCAGAGAACATCTCTTTCAGTCAGTGTAGTAGCAGAGAGTGCTGTCTGTCTCTCCCAGGCTGGACGCTACATGTTTCAGAAAACATCTCTTTCAGTCAGTGTAGTAGCAGACAGTGCTGTCCGTCTCTCCCAGGCTGGACGCTACATGTTTCAGAGAACATCTCTTTCAGTCAGTGTAGTAGCAGACAGTGCTGTCTTTCTCTCCCAGGCTGGACGCTACATGTTTCAGAGAACATCTCTTCAGTCAGTGTAGTAGCAGACAGTGCTGTCTGTCTCTCCCAGGCTGGACGCTACATGTTTCAGAGAACATCTCTTTCAGTCAGTGTAGTAGCAGAGAGTGCTGTCTGTCTCTCCCAGGCTGGACGCTACATGTTTCAGAGAACATCTCTTTCAGTCAGTGTAGTAGCAGACCGTGCTGTCTGTCTCTCCCAGGCTGGACGCTACATGTTTCAGAGAACATCTCTTTCAGTCAGTGTAGTAGCAGACCGTGCTGTCTGTCTCTCCCAGGCTGGACGCTACATGTTTCAGAGAACATCTCTTTCAGTCAGTGTAGTAGCAGACAGTGCTGTCCGTCTCTCGCAGGCTGGACGCTACATGTTTCAGAGAACATCTCTTTCAGTCAGTGTAGTAGCAGACAGTGCTGTCTGTCTCTCCCAGGCTGGACGCTACATGTTTCAGAGAACATCTCTTTCAGTCAGTGTAGTAGCAGAGAGTGCTGTCTGTCTCTCCCAGGCTGGACGCTACATGTTTCAGAGAACATCTCTTTCAGTCAGTGTAGTAGCAGACAGTGCTGTCCGTCTCTCCCAGGCTGGACGCTACATGTTTCAGAGAACATCTCTTTCAGTCAGTGTAGTAGCAGACAGTGCTGTCCGTCTCTCGCAGGCTGGACACTACATGTTTCAGAGAACATCTCTTTCAGTCAGTGTAGCAACAGACAGTGCTGTCCGTCTCTCCCAGGCTGGACGCTACATGTTTCAGAGAACATCTCTTTCAGTCAGTGTAGTAGCAGACAGTGCTGTCCGTCTCCGACATGTTTCAGAGAACATCTCGTTCAGTCATTGAAATGCAAGGGGCCCTTAGTGTGTCCTAGAGTACCCTTAAATCAATGGAGAGCCCTGTAAGTCATAAGACAAGTCCCTGAGCTGCTGGGCTACACGACTCACTGAACGAACATTGAACACGCACACACAGACACACACAGGCACACACAGACACACACAGACACACACAGACACACACAGACACACACAGGCACACACAGACACACACAGACACACACAGGCACACACAGACACACACAGACACACACAGGCACACACAGACACACACAGACACACACAGGCACACACAGGCACACACATAAGCCTTGCATGCATGCTGCTGATAGACTATCTCACTAATTCTATAGCTTTGGGAGGAACAAGCTCGTGTTATGGATTTTCTTATGAAAGTGAAGGTAATTAATGATTGAAACAAGACCTGGTTAGCGGCGAAGGCATGCTTAACCTTGATAGCATCTCTACTCTCTCTCTAATGAACTGCATAGAGAAGGGACACATCTTTAGAGCAAATTAGGAATCCTTCCAAATCCCCAGCACTCAGGCTACTGGCTTCTACTGAGTCTCCAAACTGAGGGAGCTACGAGAGCAGAATTACTGCTGACTGTTTCCAACAGTCGCCCCGGAAAAAAAAGAGAGGAATTATATGAAGTCGTGTCAGAGTGAGGAATATCCCAGGATAATGAATGTAGTTAAATGTGGAGAGAATAAAGTTGCACGGAGGAGACGGCAGCGGGTAGTAGGGATTTACGCCTATTGATTTTTTGAGCGGTTCAAGCACAGGTCAGTCTGACACTGCCAGCAGTACCTGAAATCTGATAAGTGAAGCCGGGTGCCAGGAAGACGGGCCCACGAGGCCCCAATACACTTTAGCGTGTGGCCCCTGAACTACAGTATGGCGAAGCCCTTTTATAAGGAGGCACAATCTAAGAGAACTTGATTCACAGCAGGAATTAATTCAAAGGTATAAACATGGCAAGTCCTTCATCTTTATATAATTAAGTCCCATTAAAAATGTATCTTATTCAACGAGAGACAGAAGCAAAAGGGAAATCTCTCCATTCGACTAAAAGGAGATTATATTCTCCACATTCCTCAGTTAAGCCATTTTCCAGGTGAGTTGAACTTAACCCTGTGAAATGCCTCAACATTTGCGTGGGTGACCCTGAGCCCACTGCAGTGGAAAAACACTAGCTCCTTTATCAAGTCTTCGCATGCAATCCATCCTATGTTTGGTCACCACTCGCCATGATATATATGACTGCATGCCACTCGTCACGGACAGACACTTAAGTCTGAAGTGTAGGGACATTTGTCCTCTGGTAAAGGAAGGCACCTACCACAGGCTGGCCAAACAGCTGGCCAAACAAGCGGCGGCTGACGTCCCCATGCATTTTAAATCACCTCGGATGCGTGGCATTTACCTTTCTGTCGAACGGGTCCCCTCGTCTCTTCACGTGTGAACTGTGACTCATTCTGTTACGATGACTCATGGGAGGGGACACCACCAGGCATGAGACAGGACCCTGCCCACGCCCCCGTGATGTAGTGGGAACTGAGAGGCAGAAGGTTAGCACTGACATGTTTGAAATGACTTGACCTATGCCTATGCCTGTCATGGCTGCGTTTGCGTCCTCCCAGGGCACTTGCAAGCCTGCCTGTTTGATTTTCAAGCATGCCTCAAGCTCACGCCGACATTCAAACAAAGGAGCCCTGAAGCACACGATAGGGACTTTGACTGTTGATCGAGGTTAGCATCTCCGCGCTCACACATGGCCTAACCTCCCTTGTTCCTCAGAAGACCTCGGAATGAACTATTGCTCAAGAGATCATGAAAAATGTATGCAGTTTTTAAAAACAAATTGTGCGCAGATAATACAATTGCAACTACGGCAGAGAGGCTGATTATTCAGGATTCAACAGATCTGGATCTTAACGAAGTGGCTGACCGGTTCAAATGAACTAGAGGAAACTCTGTTTTTATATGCAGAAGAGGCCTTAGTGAATGGAAAATTGAGACTAACTTTTGCTAAGCTTCCCTTTGGTCATTGTTTTAATAAGAAATACAAAGTGTATAGCAGAGCAGTCCATCTGGTACTGTATATGAACTATAGGGCTAACCTCATCCCATCTGGTGTATGAACTAAAGGGCTAACCTCATCCCATCTGGTGTATGAACTATAGGGCTAACCTCATCCCATCTGGTGTATGAACTATAGGGCTAACCTCATCCCATCTGGTGTATGAACTATAGGGATAACCTCATCCCATCTGGTGTATGAACTATAGGGCTAACCTCATCCCATCTGGTGTGTGAACTATAGGGCTAACCTCATCCCATCTGGTGTATGAACTATAGGGCTAACCTCATCCAATCTGGTGTATGAACTATAGGGCTAACCTCATCCCATCTGGTGTATGAACTATAGGGCTAACCTCATCCCATCTGGTGTGTGAACTATAGGGCTAACCTCATCCCATCTGGTGTATGAACTATAGGGCTAACCTCATCCAATCTGGTGTATGAACTATAGGGGTAACCTCATCCCATCTGGTGAATGAACTATAGGGCTAACCTCATCCCATCTGGTGTATGAACTACAGGGTTAACCTCATCCCATCTGGTGTATGAACTATAGGGCTAACCTCATCCCATCTGGTGTATGAACTATAGGGCTAACCTCATCCCATCTGGCGAATGAACTATAGGGCTAACCTCATCCCATCTGGTGAATGAACTATAGGGCTAACCTCATCCCATCTGGTGAATGAACTATAGGGCTAACCTCATCCCATCTGATGTATGAACTATAGGGCTAACCTCATCCCATCTGGTGTATGAACTATAGGGCTAACCTCATCCCATCTGGTGAATGAACTATAGGGCTAACCTCATCCCATCTGGTGAATGAACTATAGGGCTAACCTCATCCCATCTGGTGAATGAACTATAGGGCTAACCTCATCCCATCTGGTGAATGAACTATAGGGCTAACCTCATCCCATCTGGTGTATGAACAATAGGGCTAACCTCATCCCATCTGGTGTGTGAACTATAGGGCTAACCTCATCCCATCTGGTGTATGAACTATAGGGCTAACCTCATCCTATCTGGTGTATGAACTATAGGGCTAACCTCATCCAATCTGAAGTATGAATTATAGGGCTAACTTCATCCCATCTGGTGTATGAACTATAGGGCTAACCTCATCCCATCTGGTGTGTGAACTATAGGGTTAACCTCATCCCATCTGGTGAATTAACTATAGGGCTAACCTCATCCCATCTGGTGTATGAATCATAGGGCTAACCTCATCCCATCTGGTGTGTGAACTATAGGGTTAACCTCATCCCATCTGGTGAATGAACTATAGGGCTAACCTCATCCCACCTGGTGTGTGAACTATAGGGCTAACCTCATCCCATCTGGCGTGTGAACTATAGGGCTAACCTCATCCCATCTGGTGTATGAACTATAGGGGTTAATAACCTCATCCCATCTGGTGTATAAACTATAGGGGTTAATAACCTCATCCCATCTGGTGTATGAACAATAGGGGTTAATAACCTCATCCCATCTGGTGTATGAACAATAGGGGTTAATAACCTCATCCCATCTGGTGTATGAACAATAGGGGTTAATAACCTCATCCCATCTGGTGTATGAACAATAGGGGTTAATAACCTCATCCCATCTGGTGTATGAACAATAGGGCTAACCTCATCCCATCTGGTGTGTGAACTATAGGGATAACCTCATCCCATCTGGTGTATGAACTATAGGGCTAACCTCATCACATCTGATGTATGAACTATAGGGCTAACCTCATCCCATCTGGTGTATGAACTATAGGGCTAACCTCATCCCATCTGGTGAATGAACTATAGGGGTTAATAACCTCATCCCATCTGGTGTATGAACAATAGGGCTAACCTCATCCCATCTGGTGTGTGAACTATAGGGATAACCTCATCCCACCTGGTGTGTGAACTATAGGGCTAACCTCATCCCACCTGGTGTATAAACTATAGGGCTAACCTCATCCCATCTGGTGTATGAACCATAGGGGTTAATAACCTCATCCCATCTGGTGTATGAACAATAGGGGTTAATAACCTCATCCCATCTGGTGTATGAACAATAGGGGTTAATAACCTCATCCCATCTGGTGTATGAACAATAGGGGTTAATAACCTCATCCCACCTGGTGTGTGAACTATAGGGCTAACCTCATCCCACCTGGTGTATAAACTATAGGGCTAACCTCATCCCATCTGGTGTATGAACCATAGGGGTTAATAACCTCATCCCATCTGGTGTATGAACTATAGGAGTTAATAACCTCAT
Organism: Salvelinus namaycush; assembly: GCF_016432855.1. Taxonomy (NCBI): domain Eukaryota; kingdom Metazoa; phylum Chordata; class Actinopteri; order Salmoniformes; family Salmonidae; genus Salvelinus; species Salvelinus namaycush. Next base: position 267,059 of record NW_024058297.1, read on the forward strand.
CCCATCTGGTGTATGAACTATAGGAGTTAATAACCTCATCCCATCTGGTGTATGAACTATAGGAGTTAATAACCTCATCCCATCTGGTGTATGAACTATAGGAGTTAATAACCTCATCCCACATGCTTATCAGCTCTCCGCCTCACACTTCAGTGACATAACTTCTCCATGTTCCCAACACAGGTGTTTTTATTCACAGCTAAAATCAGCCTTTTCTGCTCAGCTCATATTCTGCATTCATCACAGGCATATCAAAGACAAACAAATACTGCAGTTAGTACTTTATTTTATTTCCTGGTGACTTGGGCTCTGTGGTCGGTTTCCTGCTGCATCTGGTCAGCAGGATGGTGGGAAGGACAGGTCATCGGCAATCACAGAGTTTGTTTCCTCTGGAACCTGTGACTCAAGACAACCCAAACAAACCCCAGGAAGTGAGCTAAGGCTGTGAGTTGAGTTGGGTTCAGGCATGTGGCTCAGGAGATACAAAAGGAGGACCTGCACACGCTCCAACGTTGTTAGTGTCTGTATTTAATAATCACATCCTTGATTGGGCTTGTCATCAGCACGCCACAGCCCAGCGGAGGAACCCTCGACGACCTTGCGAACACGACTTCAGAAATTCTACCCACCTTTGATCAAACGCTGCCGGGTTTCAGTGGCAAGATCCACACGCCGATGCCAGAAAAGGTAATAGCCACTATACATCACCCACTATCATATCACCGCAGCCCTGGAGGAACACGGCCCCTTCCACACTGCAAGCAGGAAGCCGTTCACCCTCGCCAAACCCACAAGGTCACTTAACCTACCTACAGCACGGCTCCACACACGTCTGCCATTTCAATTGTTCAGAATTTAATATGTATGCATCGCCATGAATTATTAAGCAGTCTCCGCCTTTCAAACTCACTCATTGGTTCCCCTGAGTGAGCTCATTACACCTCCGCCTGTAACACACCCATCAGGTAACATGTGCATTAGGAGGGGAGGATAGAGGAGGACGGTAAGAGAAGCGATAGGGTCTCTACGGTGTTCTCTTGGGTACGGGAGCCGTTTCCACAGACGGTATACGGTAACAGCATGGGGAGGAGGAGGTGCGATCAAAACACCTTTCACTCAAAAAGCCCGGGCCGAGGCTCTGTGCACCTGCTGCATGTCCAGACGGTTATGAAATTCTATTCGCACGGGTGTCCAGCTACAGTATCCAGTGGAATCCCTGACGTTTGTGGACGCCAGCCAAAAAGAGCATTTGCCCTCTAATGGATTCCCAAAAGACATCTGAAGAGTGAAAATGTCTACAGGTTAGTGGTGTATCAATATAATGCATCTCAGACTTGTACCCCGAGGCAGTCAGAATGCATTAGCTAGCACAAGTAGAGATAAAACACAGCCGATGGTCCCCATCCACCCACCTGAGGAGTATAACTGGTTCTTCAAGCTGGCCTCTCTGGAGATGGTGTGTCTGTGGAGAGAGGTCTTCCTCTCTCTGTATACATCTCTCTATCTCTGGCGTGAACAACCAAACACAACAGAAGCTTGTCTGTGTGGCGAGACAGAAATGCGCTGCTCCAGAGAAACAGAACTGTGAAAGGTGAGAAGCGACAGAGATGTGTCACAAAACGGCAGACTGCACAGAGATCCTGCCAGATGTCCTTTATGGAACCATGGGCAAGTGGGATTGTGTTGATAAACTTGATTCATATTGTCTGTGTTACAAATTGACTGCACAAGATGGGAATCTGGGCAATCCCACGGACTTAGATTTTTACATTTAAAAATGTATGTCAAATAAAGACCAATGTTAAACATACCTGTTTGACATACATTTAAAAGTGAAAATGGGATTCTCAGAGTCTCTGTTACCGTGGAATTGCCTGAATGCTCGACTTCAATTGAAGATGTGTTTAGAAGTTAATAACAGTCACAGAGAATACATTAAAACACAAACTTAGCCAACACATGTTTCAATTCAGAATATTGTTTTGGTGGTAAGAAAAATACATCTATTTTGTTACCCATGCAGCCAATCACATTTCTCGTATCTATTCAACATGCCCTTTCTCACGTACAGCGGCAGGGAGGAGGGGGTGATTGCTTTCATGCAGGTTTGTTTTTCAAAAGCTTTTCCATTTTTAGCTGTCTTGTTCAATCAGATCGTACATTAGTTCCTTCTCAACATAACTACGTTATTCCGCCTGCTCACAGGAAAAAGTGCCAGTGTGAGCGCTTACTAAACAATAAACACATCCATTTGGGACAAACTATGAATCTCATGAGCTCGGCAAAATGGAACAATGACGAAGCACAAAAAGGATATTACTCAGCGTCACTCAGTGCAAACGATCAGATGATGACAACACAACAGAATTTCTACTTTTCCTCAGCAAGGCTAGATGAAGCTCATTCAGAAGGAATAAACAAGTTATATGTGACAATTATTCAACCTAAACGAGCGTCTTGTGATAATTATGTGCATTAGTGATTTTCATGAGGCTCACATAAAGAATGGGACAAGAATAGATTATTGGGTTGTCTTGGGCTTACATTTGGGACCACCCACAGAACAGATACCCTCTAAAACATCTTCACACATTCAGTACCACGCTCAATCTCTCTGCTCCTGAGAAGTAGCGTCCGACATCCATCCCTTCACTATCAGGGACTGCAGAACATTCCTCTTAATGGGAATCCTTGGCCCGGGGCCCGCGGGCGCTTCATCAGTGCTACAGGGCCATCGTAAGGCCCCTTATCGCGCCAGTCAACTCGGCATGGGGTTGCGTTTGCTAATTAAATCGGAGCGAGCTTGGCATGTGTCCGTATAATGAAAGCGCCAGGTCCGCTATCGCTTCTGTCGCCGCCCTGAAACAATGCTCTGCATCGGGCGTCACTTTGCATAATGGAGCCAGAGCAGCATGCGGGTGTGCTGGAACAGGCAACGGGCGTAAGAGAGGAAAGCTGATCAAATTCCCAGGCGCCACAGCCAAACACCAGAGTTTCGGCCAGTGGATGGTAATTAGACTGAACAAGTGCCAAGCCCAATTTCGTGAGAGAAAGAAACCGGCTCAGGTGAAACCCTCGCTCGGTGCTGTGCTCGTATCGAGACCTTGACATCTAATCCGTTCTGAGCCTCCATTTCTCTGCTTGTCAATCTGGGGGGGATTTCCTAAAGGAGACAAACCACCTACCTAATCCTGTCAATGCTGACTGGTAGCTTCTCATGACGTATTCTCTCTCACACAGACTTCATTCTGATATATTAATGTGAATCCATAACCCCAGGAGAAGCAAACATTCAGAATACTGGATATAGGGACCTACATTCTGGACACAGTTTGGGGACTGTCAACATTTTTACATTAATATGATTTTTTAAAAACTTTTTCACATCCAATATACTTTTCACAGGTTTAGCTATACGATAAGTATCAGATCATTTAATGTTGAAACGTTGTGTTTTATCTTCCGACTTCTGATGCCGACTGCAATTAATTTGCTCCGGTCTGGTGACAAAGAAGCACCAGCAAAGAAAAGAGACATTTCCCAGTGAATTCATTGAGCATCTCCTACTCACCTACTTACTAGCAAGTCATTAACGACAAAAGGCCTTCAGAGTTCCAAAACACGGTTGCTCTGGGGATTGTTCCCTTCAGAAAAACTGAAAATACAATAATCATTAGAAAAATAATGTATAAGGTAAAACAAAGTATTCTCCCACTACGTTAGATCTAAAGCACGTGAACAAATATAATCTCATCTTAATTCTACATGTCATTTATCTTTATGTGGTTCACAGTTGCTATACTGTCACAGTCAAGGCTTTAAGAACAACTTGCCAGATATGATAATTAGCATGTTTTCCTATCTTATGTCATATACTAAACCTTCAGATTACCAATCTCTTAGCTGCGCAAGATGTTCGTGTAATTGTATTATTTATTTGTGATTATTTCCATCTCCTACATTAATGAGTGTTAAGTGACCACTTCACATGAGGTCAACTCATTTAAGTCCTTCTATTGAAGTAATTTAAGTCACTAAAATAAGTAAATTAAGTCACTCTACAGAAGTCATTTAAGTCACTCTAAAGCAGGGGTTCTTAAACTTTTTCAGCCTGGGACCCAAATGATAAATTCTGTGTTTTCCTGGTACCCAAGCAGGAAAATATGCAACTATACATAAATATCAGTACATTTCATTGCCCTTTTGCCTAAAACAAATGCAATATAGACAAAAACAAACAACAATGAAACTAAATATCTATTCATGTTTATTTTCCCCCATTCAAAACACTCTTACATTTCTGTCTAGGTTGGAACCGGTGTTGTTAAAATACAATACATCATTTTTATTCTGAACTGGAATAATCTGATTGATTACATCACACAGATGTAGACCAGAAAACACACACACACACACACACACACACACACACACACACACACAGTCCTAATGAGAGGTGTGTGGCTGGTTGAACTTTTCAACAAGCAGGTCTGTTCTGGGATCAGTTTTTGACAGTGCAACACTGAGGTCATACTCAGCCTTGAGACTGTTTCTGTACTTGAACCCTGACTCACATGGGTATGTGGTGCCAAACTGGATCAGAACATCTACTGCTTTCTCACTCAGGCAGGAGACCACTTCCTGCTGTTGATGAGCAACCCGGAACTGTGTGAGTGTGTTTGCCTCAAACAGCATCTTGCTTCAATCAGTTTATTCCCGTTAAGAATAAAAATGATGATATGTATTTTAACAGCAACAGTTCCAACCTAGACAACAATAATTTCTACAGTAAGATGTACAGTAGGCCTGATCATTTTTCATCTTCATCTGTACTGTTAATAGGGTTGCCCTCTAGTAGTTAGCTTGCTTTGGCAAATGTTAGCTATTAGCTGTGTACAAGGCCAGGGGATTGTTTGAAAGAGAAACTCACATCTACTACAATAAAAGTTAGTACTCCCTTATTTTGGCTGATCATCACTTGTTATAAAATGACAACAATGCCTTGCTAGCTGATTTACTTTCCACTGTGGAAGCGATGTTTCCTGAAACATTCTGCCTTGTTCTGAAAGAACTCCCTGGGTTTACCACCATGCTGTGGATGTTTGGTCAGGACGTGTCGTTTTATTAATTTGTTCAGAAAAAAGATCCGGTAAACCGCAAAGCACACAGGCATCTCCCTCTCCCTCAGCTACCAAACTAGAGACCGCTGCTAAGCAGAGAGCGCCCTGAACAGAGAGCGCAGATGCACTTGGCCAAATCAATTCCAGTAATTAATGAAATAATGACACATTTACTCTGACACGTCGCGACCCACCATTAACAGGTCTCGCGACCCATACTTTATGAAAGGCTGCTCTAAAGCAGTCATTTAAGTCCCTCTATTGAAGTAGTTTAAGTCACTCTAACTTACACTGACAGTACTCTACAATCAAAATGCACTACAGATCTGGTAGTAGCCAAGATAAACCTGTCACACAAGCGACCCTGAAGGAGTTGGTGTGAATGACTGAGAAAATGCCTGAGGACGCCTGTTGACACTGGGTGCTGCAGAACACTTGTCGACAAATTAACACATATTTCAAAAGCATGACACACACATATACTGCATGTAACCCCAGGGTGTTGCGAGCTATGGCTGTGACATGCCACGGTTAACTACTGCATGGCTGAGTACTGATTGCTGTAAGTTTGCAAGGTGCGTCAAGCATGTTAGAAGAGAGAGAGAGAGTGTGTGTGCATTCACACATGCATGCTTTTCTCTGTGTCTGTGTGTCTACTGCATATGCATGTCTTTTCAGTTCCACAACGGTGGCGAACCTCGTGAGTCACTGTGCCTGCCGTTTTGTGGAGCCAGCTGGCAGCAGGGACGGTGCATTTGAATATTCCCAGCTGTTATCTGCATGCCTTTATCCTCCTCTCGCCCCCTTGGCAGCAGACCACATAGTGCTGGGTGGTACAGACTGTTTTAATGTAGCAAAGATGAGCCAGCCAGATACTTCCCTCTCTTTCCCTCCCTCCACCATCCCCGTGGCAAGAGGAGGAGGAGAGACATTCAGACATTTAATCCACGTTTAGTCATGCTGCAAATTGATTGCAAAGGGAGGAACATTTTTTAAATTGAACTGACACTATCACACTTTTACTGAAAGTAATTTTGTGTCTTTAGAGCGGGATTGATAATGTTCCTTTGAGGGAGGTTTAATATCATCCAACCAGATGGATGAACGTTAGATCAAATACCAACTGTGAACAATTAGAGGATTTCACAGGGAGAATTGTGAAAATGAATGGCTGTTCAATTGCTAGAGTTGTATAAAAACATGATGAGCACAAATAAACGGGAAAAGTACTGATGAGCTAGTACTGAATGACTTAAGTTATTTTAAAACGTTGATCAATGCTTTCGCACATCTAATGGCTGGGACTATACAGGGAAACCACAGGACAGAGGCAGCAAGTCATTCACTAGAGTAATGAGATGTGAACTGCAGTAGCTGACTCTATAGACAGTGTACAGATCTCACTACTCTAACAAACGGTATAGTGCGCTTGTAAAAAAAGTTCTGCCTGTCTTGTTGGAGTCAATGAGGAAATAAAGTAAGTCAATGCAGTATTCAATGTAGCAGACAAAATCCCCCAAATTGAGGAGAAGTGGCATTTAAGAGCTATCCTCTGGATTTGCTGCAGAGCGAACACCACGATTCAGACTAAAGCCGGGGAAACGGTGGGGGGCTGCAGAGTCCTGCCAGCCCAATGAGGGCAAATGGAAGAGTGGGGGAACAGAAAAGACCCAGAATCCCTCTCATTATGTGAAACGGGACGGGAACTACATGACAAATTGGACACTCATTAAACTAAAAACCACTGGGAAAGGTCACAGGCAGTGTAACTCCAGAAAACCAAGTCGGCAAGCTCTGGGACACGCATGTACAGTAACTCTGAGTATTTGGCCTTCCGCTAGCGTGCTCCCCTCTCCATCAGGATTTGATGGGATAATGTGGGATGTTCTCTCAACGAGCAGCGGGATAGCTGCCATCTACAACATCCCTTTCAGTGGCACTTTAGCTGAGGGGGGGGGGGGGGGGGGGGGGGGGGAACTCGTGGAGTAGGAGGATAAGGACAACGGGAGGAAGCAAGCTCGCTGAGACAGACCCCAACTGCCAATGTAACACTCCATCCCTCTGCCAAGGTGACGCTCCATCCCTCAGCCAAGGTGACGTTCACTCCATCCCTTAGCCAAGGTGACACTCACTCCATCCCTCGGCCAAGGTGACACTCACTCCATCCCTCGGCCAAGGTGACACTCACTCCATCCCTCGGCCAAGGTGACACTCACTCCATCCCTCGGCCAAGGTGACACTCACTCCATCCCTCGGCCAAGGTGACACTCACTCCATCCCTCGGCCAAGGTGACACTCACTCCATCCCTCGGCCAAGGTGACACTCACTCCATCCCTCGGCCAAGGTGACACTCACTCCATCCCTCGGCCAAGGTGACACTCACTCCATCCCTCAGCCAAGGTGACACTCACTCCATCCCTCAGCCAAGGTGACACTCACTCCATCCCTCAGCCAAGGTGACACTCACTCCATCCCTCAGCCAAGGTGACACTCACTCCATCCCTCAGCCAATGTGACACTCACTCCATCCCTCAGTCAAGGTGACACTCACTCCATCCCTCAGCGGCTCCTCTGTCACTTGTTGAGGAATTGGCTTCATCTCACTAGACTCTCTCCAGTCTCCATGTGGACCACTGTTCCAAATAGCCTCCTCACTCCACTGCTAACAGGGTTGCTCTGTTATCAATCAAATGCAGACATAAGGTGTCAGACAACTTCTCTGCTCAAACAATCATCCCTCCTGACAGCCGACCGCAACAACAAACAGAACCCTCTCTTCACTTCACAAATTGTTCTCTCTGTATGGCAAAAGCAAACATGTTTCAATTTCCTCATAGCTCAACAGACTTTGTGAATGCTGCTCGGTGTCAAAGCGTCAACGGTCCGTCATGTCCTTTCTATGCATCTCAGAAGGGCTGTGTTTCTCTAGTAGTCAATGAGTTCATCCAATACAATGTTTTCTCCCTTAAGGCGTCTAGCAGAAACCTAAGTGGTGACAGATGTTTGGAACGGGTTCTCGTTTTCCTCAGTGGATTAAAACAGCCTTGTTTGACCCCCATAGAGGCCCTACTCTCCCCTGTATTGCCTACAGAATCCATGCGCTGTGAATTGACTTGCACATTCGACAGCTCACAAAACAAGGTAGAGGTTACCACAGCAACTGCAAGGAGGAGGATGGACGAGCGGTGCCCAGAGACAGATCTAAAATAAAACTTTCACGGAAATAGACTTCCTTCATGCTGCAACAGTTGTTACATCTGACAAGAGCTCAGAAAAAAAAAGATTGTACAAGAGTTTTATAACAAGCAAGCCTGGAAGCTTACCTTGACAAAAGCCTTTTGTCCTTTAAACATGTTCTAAAGAGTGTCGGGAAGAAATGTAAAATGTTTAATCTTGTTCTTGTCACTGTATGTTTGCTGTGTGCATGTCAGAGCTGGGGTCAATTCAAATCGAAGGCAGTCCATTCAGGAAGAGAACTTAAATAACAATTCAAAATGTAATTTTTTTAAAATATATTTTCAGTGACTTCTCTAACTGAGAAGAAGCTATTTAAAAAATATATTTTTCCATTTTAGAATATTAAATTAAATCACTTCCTGAATTGATTGCCTTCAATTCGAAATGACCCCAACCCTGGTGTATGTTTTTATGTAATGTATGTATTGCCATTCTGGAACAATAAAGATCTATTGAATTATCTTGAACAAATATTCTTACACCATAATGGTAAACCATGAAAGGAATAAAGCACTTCCCCTGGTTCAGATTATGAACATTAACATAATCCACAATATAAAGGTCTTGCTAAGGACTTTACTCCCACCTATAACACTGCGATAAAGCCAGGAACCGTAGTCACTGTTTATCTTTGAGATTTAATTAATTTTGTGGACTGATTGACCTCTCGGCATTCCATAACACCGACATAGTTATTCAGACCACATCATAGTATAATTATTCAGACCACATCTTCACTGACATTTTCAACCTCTACCTGACTGAGTCTGTAATACCTACATGTTTCAAGCAGACCACCATAGTCCCTGTTCCCAAGGAAGCGAAGGTAACCTGCCTAAATGATTACTGCCCCGTAGCACTCACGTCGGTAGCCATGAAGTGCTTTGAAAGGCTGGTCATGACTCATATCAACAGCATTCTCCCAGATACCCTAGACTCACTCAAATTTGCATACCTCCCCAACAAATCCACAGATGATGCAATCTCAATCGCACTCCACACTGCCCTTTCTCACCTGGACAAAAAGAACACCAATGTGAGAATGCTATTCATTGACTACCGCTCAGCGTTCAACACCATAGCGCCCACAAAGCTCATCACTAAGCTAAGGACTCTGGGACTAAACACCTCCTTCTGCAACTGGATCCTGGACTTCTTGACGGGCTGCCCCCAGGTGAAAGGGTAGGCAACAACACGTCTGCCACGCTAATCCTCAACACTGGGGCCCCTCAGGGGTGTGTACTTAGTCCCCTACTGTACTCCCTGTTCACCCATGACTGCGTGGCCAAACACAACTCCAACACCATCATTAAGTTTGCTGATGACACAACAGTGGTAGGACTGATCACCAACAACGATGAGACAGCTTATAGGGAGGAGGTCAGAGATCTGGCAATGTTGTGCCAGAACAACAACCTCTCCCTCAATGTGAGCAAGACAAAGGAGCTGATCGTGGACTACAGGAAAAGGCGGGCTGAACAGGCCCCCATTAAGATTGATGGGGCTGTAGTTGAGTGGGTCGAGAGTTTCAAGTTCCTTGGTGTCCATATCACCAACGAACTATCATGGTCCAAACACACCAAGACAATCGTGAAGTGGGCATGACAACACCTTTTCCCCCTCAGGAGACTGAAAATATTTGGCATGGGTCCCCAGATCCTCAAAATTTCTACAGCTGCACCATCGAGAGTATCCTGACGGGTTGCATCAACACCTGGTATGGAAACTGCTCGTCATCTGACCGTAAGGCGCTACAGAGGGTAGTGTGTACGGCCCAGTACATCACTGGGGTCAAGTTTCCTGCCATCCAGGACCTATATACTAGGCGGTGTCAGAGGAAAGCCCAAAAAATGGTCAGAGACTCCAGTTACCCAAGTTATAGACTCTTTTCTCTGCTACCGCACGGCAAGTGGTACCGGAGCGCCAAGTCTAGGACCAAAAGGCTCTTTAACAGCTTCTACCACCAAGTCATGGGACTGCTGAACAATTAATCAAATGGCCACCGGACTATTTACATTGACCCCCCCCATTTGTTTTGTACACTGCTGCTACTCGCTGTTTATTATCTATGCATAGTCATTTCACCCCTATCTACATGTACAAATTACCTCAACTAACCTGTACCCCTGCACACTGACTCGGTACCGGTACCCCCTGTATATAGCCTCGTTATTGTTATTTTATTGTGTTAGTTTTTATTATTCTTTACTTCTTCTTGAACTGCACTGTTGGTTAAGGGCTTGTAAGAAAGCATTTCACGGTAAGGTCTACACTTGTTGTATTCGGGGGCATGTGACAAATAAAGTTTGATTTAATGAGGATCAAAGTGCATTCTAACTCTTTATTATTGGGAAGGGAAAGGGGATACCTAGTGTCACATCCGTCAAAGGGAGGAGACCAAGGCGCAGCGTGATTGGAATACATTCTTCTTTTATTCAAACGAAGAACGCTTAAACAAACTAACAAAACGAACGTGAAGCTATAAACAACTAGTGCTGACATGCAACTACACATAGACAACTACCCACAAATACAGGTGGGAAAAGGCAACCTAAGTATGGTTCTCAATCAGAGACAACGATAGACAGCTGCCTCTGATTGAGAACCACACCCGGCCAAACACACAGAAATACAAATCATAGAAAAAGGAACATAGAATGCCCACCCAAATCACACCCTGACCAAACCAAAATAGAGACATAAAAAGCTCTCTACGGTCAGGGCGTAACACCTAGTCAGTTGCACAACTGAAGGCAATCAACCAAAATGTGTCTTCAACATTTAACCCAAACCCTGTGAATTAGCACTTGTTGTTGGGGAATAACTGCCTTGATCAAGGGCAGAACGGATGATTTTCCCACCTTGCGGCTTCGAACCAGCGACCTTTCAGTTACTGGCCCAACGCTCTTAATCGCTAGGCTACCTGCTCCAGTAGGTTGGGAGATAACCCAGTAGGTTGGGAGATAACCCAGCTTGTACATATTACACTGGTGAAGGCATTATCACCAAGGATACATTAACAAATCATTTCATGGCAGTTGCAGGACCAGGCAGTTACTGACATGGAAATCATGTTATGGGAAAGTAGGGATGACTAGGTCCTAATAGCAACATACAGAGACAACGCTGTATCTCAATACTACTGGGATCAAGGCAATGTTTTCATTTATTCATTATTTTGAAACGTGAGGAACGTTTGAGGTAGAAGATGTTAGGTGTGTGTGTGCAGGCGGTTAATTCCAATTTAAACTGAGACGGTGAGTGAGGGAGCGAGTGAACCAGCCAGTCAGATCAGTCCCAAACCATCCCCAAGCCCATCCTAGGTACAGTATCTCCATCCTGCCTTCTGATAGGTCAGGTTAGTGAGCGCATGAGGGTGTGCTCAGAAAGAAGAGGGAGAGGCGGGACAGGGGGAGCCTCATGTACTCTGTCAGTGTGGTGTACTGTGGTGACAGTGTGTTCCCTCCCACTCTTTCTTTCTCTCTCTCGAAGTCAAGGAAACACTCAGGAAACACCTGCAGACAAAATTAGGTCAGCCGTAAGATCTCAGTCTGAGCAACAGGGGACTATTTCACCTCTGAAAAACACCTCTGTGTCCTGGCTGCTACATGGAATCCTTGCTGAATTCTACAGTCACATGTATGTGTTGTATTGACCGGTCTAAGCAACAACGCTATTACCAATGCTGTACTGCAGAGGTGTCAACCTCATTACACAGAGGGCCTAGTGTCCGCTGGTGTTTGGTTGCTCCTTTCAGTTAAGACCTAGACAACCAGGTGAGGGGAGTTCTTAAGACCTAGACAACCAGGTGAGGGGAGTTCTTAAGACCTAGACAACCAGGTGAGGGGAGTTCTTAAGACCTAGACAACCAGGTGAGGGGAGTTCTTAAGACCTAGACAACCAGGTGAGGGGAGTTCTTTACTAATCCGTGACCATCATTCATCAATCAAGTCCATGGGAGGAGTGTAAACCTGCAGACACACGGCCCTCCATGGAATGAGTTTGACACGTGCAGTAGGTGGTTCTGAATCGGGCTGCTATCATGTAATAACACTGTTGTAAACACATTTCAAATGGACTTTTGAGACACTGCCACAGAAAGTTATTTGTTTATTACTGCTACAGTAGTAATGAGGAAAAATCTATTCACAATAGCAGATCGTTATCAGGAGACAAATCCGCCATAACTATACCAGCGGGCAAAGCTGGTTGAAATGACCTCATAACAACCACATTACAAGCAATAATGGGGGTGTAATGACATTATTGCAACCATATTTTGGGGGTTGTAATGTGGTTGTTTTGCCTGCTGGGACAAGGCTACCGTTTCTGTGGTTTGTCCCTGCGCCTCCTATCTGTCTGGTGATTATGATTTACTCCACAAGCCGTCTGAAGGTCTGTCGCCCGCCGACACATCCGTGATTCTCAGACCGATACGCTCCGGCGACACCCAATCTACTTACTGGAAGCTCTTGACACGTTGACATATAATTGTAAAGACATTGGCTGAGTCCCAACTGGTGTATTATTCCCTGCATAGTGCACTACTGTTGACAAGTGCCAATCAATAAGGAATGCCATTTGGGTGCAACCATTGCTATCCCTTCAAGTTACCATAGCAATGCAACAACATTCATAATGCCAAATCAATGTTAGGGGTGGTTACACACATGCATTGATTCATAAATTGCACATTTGCCATTCAGAATTGCTTCAATAAAACAGGCCAAATTCAATCAAAACAGTACTATTGTTGGAAATCTGAATGGCTGGGCGGGAGTTTGATCATCATAGTCAGACAAAAGTCGATATGGGGGTGATGAACTGACCACAGATACTGGGAGCGAAGGATCAGGCCAATTTCCTAGATGAATAGGCGACTCGCAAGATCAATGTGTTTTCTCTGTTAAGATGCTTGGCAAAGACAGGGGCCTACTCGAGGCCCTACGGGGGAAATGAATTGTTCATTTATTCCTCCTGTTATTATCTTTCTATTATGTCTCTTTCTCTCTGTATTGCTGGGAAGGCCCGTAAGTAAGCATTTCACTGTTAGTCTACATCTGCTGTTTACAAAGCATGTGAAAATAAAAGCTTATTTGATCTAAGAAAGAGATGATCAAAGTGAGATAATCAACTAACATGTCCAAATCCATCTTCATCTTGGATTCACCCAGATCTGAGATCTTCTTGAGCAGTTTCAGAGAGAAGTGGTCACAACAGGCTATCATATGATTTGTTGGAAAATAAAGGGATCTCAGTTTTACGACGCTCCTGAAATAGGAGACCTCAATGGATAATTGCCTCTGCTTTCAGCATGCTTGTTAGCAGGCTCATGAATCTGCTGTATGGGTGATATAGCTATACACAGTATTAATGGACCAGCAAATGAAATGGTTCTAAAGATCCTCATTATCGACCAACACCTCCCAAGAGACCAGTATTACCTGACTAATACAACCCAGAACCCTGGACTAACCTCTGTTAGTCTGTTAATGCATTCTGTTAAAGGAATTGATGATGACAGTCGGAATACTGATAAAGTATTAACCTGTTGCAAGCTTTTGTCATCTTGAATACTACTCTCGATCCACCTTTACCATAAGTGAATGGAAAGCCGTCCAGAATGATTTCATCAAAGAATTCATCAAAGAGGAGAACTGCTTCCTCAATATCTTTCCGAGCCTCACTCCACCTACGGAAAAATCCAAAATATGCCATTCCTCTGGAGTTTCTATTGCAAACCCGAAGCTTCTCTCTGGTCTCTGCATAGAGGTATCCCCCGTTACTGCCTTGGGTTGGATTCAAAGCCAAATGACACAGGACTACAGCTGTTTTCCATAGCATTACAGCCCCATATAAGCTGTCGTTTCCATTTAAATGATGAATACCCCCTCCCCCCCTCTAAAAACAGGTCTATAATGGAAAACACAAGCCTCTGCCAGCACACATTTTATTTTCCCATCATTCATTTGTTAGCCACAAATTGCAACGGGGACATCAGGTATCATTAGATTGAAGAAATGGAAACAGATTTTTCCACCAATCCAGAATGAGAATTCTGCATTTCTCAGATGCTAATTAGCCTCCATGTTATTCCGTTATTTCCTTCCAGAATAGTTGTCAGAATTACATGCAGCGCAGCAATTCCCTTTGAGCTTGGCTAATGAAGAGCCAGTGAGCCACTACTTTGGTGACCTCTCCGGTGAACTCAGTCACACACCACTATTAAACTCTTCCTGTCTGTGTCGACAAGCGTATATATTGCCGGGTTGGTTTCCTTCAAAAAAACATTTACTGAAAATGAGCAATTAACAAAACGTAGCCAGATGTTGGAAGTGTCTAAGGTACCGTTCTCGCTTGATTGGAGCAAAATGCTATTCATAGCCAACTGGCAGGGAGCTGTAAAAGGAGCTAGTGCAATGTGCTCTCAGAGAAGACGTGTTTTTGGGATGGAGGATGAGCAGTTGTAGACTGGTCTCCTAGACATGCATAGGCACCGCATTGTTCAAATATTTCCCTTTTAACATATTTTATAAATAACTATACCACACTATAAGAATATTAGTATGTGTTATGCTAATAAATAAGTATATGCTACCCATCTTATCTTATACAGGCCTACTAGTTGAGTACAATGACAATCCAAAAGTAATCATGTCTTGATCTCTCAATTAATCTGAGGTGCAAAGCCGGTTCGGCAGGCGCCCCTTGCCACGGTACTAGCCACCAGAGAGAGAGAGACCTGAATTTGAGAAGGGGCAAAATTAGAAAATCACATCCAATTAACATATCCAACTGAGTCCCCTGCAGTCCCTCAGGAGTTTGTCAATGAGATTCAAAATGGCACCTTTCCGACGCCTCAAAAAAAATCCATTAGTGTAGACATGGTCATGTTTAATGTGATAAACCAGGCGCCGCTAATTTCGACAAGGCTTTGATAATGTCACCCTTCCCTTGTGCCAGGCTGTTCTTTCTCCATTTCTCTCTCTCTCTGTTCTCCCTCTCTCTCCATCAGTCTCTTTATGCTCGCAGTAGCCTGGTTAGCCAGAAGCTTGTCTGACTACTAGGGTAGTGTCTGGCTGACGGCTCAGTCGCTGAGGGGGGAGTCTGACCTTTGACCTTGGCCTGTGGTTAAGCAGCAGTGGGATTCCGGTGTGCCACGACTGCCCTGAGATCTGGGCCAGTGTCTTTTTCATACTGATCCCTGCAGGAAACGGATGGATGCCTGCTCAATGTAATAAAACTCTCCATGCGAGTCGCCTAACTGTATGATAGTTCAATGGTCTATTACTGGTCAATAACAAGTCACAGCTTTCTGTAAAGAGATCAACTATTCAGTAACTACAAAGGTATTTTGGAGTAGTTGCCGGACACGTTAGGGATCATTGTCTTAGTGTTAGATATCGATGCAAATCTTCCTTGCATGTTCAATTCTGGACATGCATTTCAATATCCATTCATCCAGAGAAGACAGGAATCAGACAGCCAAACAGAGCTTTCCCATCCAGTGAGCAAAGCAAAAACAAGGGTTGGACCTAAGGTATGCCAACTCACTCTTCCCTGTGACCCTGTAAAAGACAACTACAAAACAGACAGATGAGCGGAATAAAACCCACAAATGATTAACATGTGAAAAAAGGTACCGGAGGATTCGTGACCCGAGTGTTTCTAAAAGGGATTCCTCCTGTATTCTATCGGCCCTGTCCATCTCCAGGGCATGGGAAGCGGTTCGCAGCCCTGTGATCTGTCGGGCATGTTGGGAGGAAATGGATATTGTGTGGTTCTGCCCAGACCTTGTTTGTCGTGACCTTGAGAGTTCTTCCCATGGCTGAACTGGGCCCTGTGAAATGTACAGCTGACCACAGGCGCTGCCCGGGCCAGAAAACGTCTCCCAAACTGTGGGATGTTCTTACACTTTAGTGCTTCCTTTGTAAACACTTTCCCACTGCATAAGGAATTGGACATATCTATTACTTTCTTGCGGTCTCTCCTTCTCTCCGTCTCCCTCCAAGTATTACAGACAGCTACAGAGGCTGACACAAGTAATACCAACAACAATCTCTGACAGAGAATACACAAGTGCACCGTTGGGATGGTGCTACAGCAGGCGATATGCAGCAGTTCATCAGTGGAGGTGCCAAAAATACCCCATCAATCCCAGGCCAAGCAAGCACAGCTCCTCACACTGCCAGCGCGAGGAGGAGGCAGCAGCACCCCAGCTGTGCAGCTTATTATAGACCATGACTCCCTGCAGCGTCTACATCAGGCCACGGAGGCACCGGCTCAGGGATGAGCTAGCTACTGTAGAAGACACAGTGTAGAACATACTGTACACGTATGATTGGTTGACTTCATTAGATCGTTAAAAGTACTAGGCTTGATCATAAACACACACACAAAAGGGCATTGGTGTTCTGTTTCAGCTTGGGATTTCAGCGAGACGCCCCATAATCTCCCACAGGGTTGATCAATATCGTATTGATAAGACATTCTGTAAGCCTACAGTAAGTTTTAACCCAGCAAGCAAAACTGGACGGAACGAAGTCATGATTACATCATTTCAACCAGGGACTTTTTTATGAAGAATAGAATATCGAAGCCCATCAGCTGATAGAATATCTTAAATAGGTGTTATTCGCAATGACTTCAAATATTATTATTACTATTATTATTAACCAGTATACAACTATTATCTGAAGAATTGAACTATAATTAGTAAAAGGCTCAAGTAAGAGAAAATAAACCTTTGGCTTCTTTGATGGCGTCAAGGACACTGTGTTGTCTTCATTCACAGTGCTCCTGGAGAAAAGGTTCACAAAGTCCTCATCTACATTTCTCACCTGTCAACTTGTCAAGTGTGACACGCATGACTGCCAACACGTCCTTCCTTTTACCTGCCAACATGTTTATTCAACACGTACATGCATGTTTCAGAGATTGGAAAAAATGGGGTGTGCCTCTGACTTGTAATGACTCAATCACAGAGCCTCTGGGGATAAAGCCCTATATCCAAGGAGAGAGATGGAGGAGGAAAGAAGATAAAGCCCTATATCCAAGGAGAGAGATGGAGGAGGAAAGAGGATAAAGCCCTATATCCAAGGAGAGAGATGGAGGAGGAAAGAGGATAAAGCCCTATATCCAAGGAGAGAGATGGAGGAGGAAAGAGAATAAAGCCCTATATCCAAGGAGAGAGATGGAGGAGGAAAGAGGATAAAGCCCTATATCCAAGGAGAGAGATGGAGAAGGAAAGAGGATAAAGCCCTATATCCAAGGAGAGAGATGGAGGAGGAAAGAGGATAAAGCCCTATATCCAAGGAGAGAGATGGAGGAGGAAAGAGGATAAAGCCCTATATCCAAGGAGAGAGATGGAGGAGGAAAGAGGATAAAGCCCTATATCCAAGGAGGGAGATGGAGAAGGAAAGAGGATAAAGCCCTATATCCAAGGAGAGAGATGGAGGAGGAAAGAAGATAAAGCCCTATATCCAAGGAGAGAGATGGAGGAGGAAAGAGGATAAAGCCCTATATCCAAGGAGAGAGATGGAGGAGGAAAGAGGATAAAGCCCTATATCCAAGGAGAGAGATGGAGGAGGAAAGAGGATAAAGCACTATATCCAAGGAGAGAGATGGAGGAGGAAAGAGGATAAAGCCCTATATCCAAGGAGAGAGATGGAGGAGGAAAGAGGATAAAGCCCTATATCCAAGGAGAGAGATGGAGGAGGAAAGAGGATAAAGCCCTATATCCAAGGAGAGAGATGGAGGAGGAAAGAGGATAAAGCCCTATATCCAAGGAGAGAGATGGAGGAGGAAAGAGGATAAAGCCCTATATCCAAGGAGAGAGATGGAGTAGGAAAGAGGGGGAGGATCCCTTCTTTATGATTAGTTTCTAATCCGGGAGCACTGACACAAATACCTCTGAGATTAGAGATGTCTTGGTGGGAATGAAACCCGCTAGTGAGAGGGCCTGTCACCCAGTCGTCAGGATAATAGCCCCGGCGTACTGGTGCTACACTGGTGCCGCTTAATAATAACCGTTGACAAATCACTGCAAAATGCACGTAAATGCAAATGGAATTACACTCAACGCCGGCTCCAGGGTTGTGGGCCTTCTTTCTTGAACATGCAGGGATGAAACACGGGATAGCTCCGATGAGGAGAGACTTCACAGGAGATGAGACGTGGGATTGTATGCAGGGATGAAACACGGGATAGCTCCGATGAGGAGAGACTTCACAGGAGATGAGATGTGGGATTGTATGCAGGGATGAAACACGGGATAGCTCCGATGAGGAGAGACTTCACAGGAGATGAGATGTGGGATTGTATGCAGGGATGAAACACGGCATAGCTCCGATGAGGAGAGCGTCTTGTGAATAATGTATCAAAACAAAACTGCTCTTGGTTTTATTTCTCCCGTGTTTGGAGCGTGCCAGACTCCACCTGGGCGTATGAAGCTACAGATCAGTCACACAGATTGGTCTGACAGGAAGTGGGGCCACGAAAGGCAGCACCTGATCCGGCTGAAGCCGTAATTGCATCCCAAAGTTAAAGGGTCAACATCAGACGAGAAGGCAGCCACATGCAATGCTCACATGCAGAGCATTGGAAGCAATGACCAAAGATGACTGTGTAGATCAAGGTTATGTAAGTCGACTAAGGCTGATCTTCATTTCGGGTGGGTGACTGGACACAAGATCTGTGCAGGTGTCCCTGTCACTTCGGTTTCATCAAGACCGGTGCCTTTATGGAGCGACCAATACACAAATTCGTCTTGCACACGCTACTGTGCACTTTCCCACCCCGAGAACTCTCCATGTTGAACACTGCCCCAAAACCTGTGAGTCACTTCTGACGGATCTAATTGTGACGATGGAGTCAGAGCACTGAGCAGCCCAAAGTCACAAAACCACTCTCTGTGTGGGGTCTGGCTAACAGTGGTAGTCAGTCAACACCATTCTCTGTGGGGTCTGGGTAATAGTCAGTCAACACCATTCTCTGTGGGGTCTGGGTAATAGTCAGTCAACACCATTCTCTGTGGGGTCTGGGTAATAGTCAGTCAACACCATTCTCTGTGGGGTCTGGGTAATAGTCAGTCAACACCATTCTCTGTGGGGTCTGGGTAATAGTCAGTCAACACCATTCCCTGTGGGGTCTGGGTAATAGTCAGTCAACACCATTCTCTGTGGGGTCTGGGTAATAGTCAGTCAACACCATTCTCTGTGGGGTCTGGCTAACAGTGGTAGTCAGTCAACACCATTCTCTGTGGGGTCTGGGTAACAGTGGTAGTCAGTCAACACCATTCTCTGTGGGGTCTGGGTAATAGTCAGTCAACACCATTCTCTGTGGGGTCTGGGTAATAGTCAGACAACACCATTCTCTGTGGGGTCTGGGTAATAGTCAGTCAACACCATTCTCTGTGGGGTCTGGGTAATAGTCAGTCAACACCATTATCTGTGGGGTCTGGGTAATAGTCAGTCAACACCATTCTCTGTGGGGTCTGGGTAATAGTCAACACCATTCTCTGTGGGGTCTGGGTAATAGTCAGTCAACACCATTCTCTGTGGGGTCTGGGTAACAGTGGTAGTCAGTCAACACCATTCTCTGTGGGGTCTGGGTAACAGTGGTAGTCAGTCAACACCATTCCCTGTGGGGTCTGGGTAATAGTCAGTCAACACCATTCTCTGTGGGGTCTGGGTAACAGTGGTAGTCAGTCAACACCATTCCCTGTGGGGTCTGGGTAATAGTCAGACAACACCATTCTCTGTGGGGTCTGGGTAATAGTCAGTCAACACCATTCTCTGTGGGGTCTGGGTAATAGTCAGTCAACACCATTATCTGTGGGGTCTGGGTAATAGTCAGTCAACACCATTCTCTGTGGGGTCTGGGTAATAGTCAACACCATTCTCTGTTGGGTCTGGGTAATAGTCAGTCAACACCATTCTCTGTGGGGTCTGGGTAACAGTGGTAGTCAGTCAACACCATTCCATGTGGGGTCTGGGTAATAGTCAGTCAACACCATTCCCTGTGGGGTCTGGGTAATAGTCAGTCAACACCATTCTCTGTGGGGTCTGGGTAATAGTCAGTCAACACCATTCTCTGTGGGGTCTGGGTAATAGTCAGTCAACACCATTCTCTGTGGGGTCTGGGTAATAGTCAGTCAACACCATTCTCTGTGGGGTCTGGGTAACAGTGGTAGTCAGTCAACACCATTCTCTGTGGGGTCTGGGTAATAGTCTGTCAACACCATTCCCTGTTGGGTCTGGGTAATAGTCAGTCAACACCATTCTCTGTGGGGTCTGGGTAATAGTCAGTCAACACCATTCTCTGTGGGGTCTCGGTAACAGTGGTAGTCAGTCAAGACTATTCTCTGTGGGGTCTGGGTAATAGTCAGTCAACACCATTCCCTGTTGGGTCTGGGTAATAGTCAGTCAACAACATTCTCTGTGGGGTCTGGGTAATAGTCAGACAACACCATTCCCTGTGGGGTCTGGGTAATAGTCAGTCAACACCATTCTCTGTGGGGTCTGGGTAATAGTCAGTCAACACCATTCTCTGTTGGGTCTGGGTAATAGTCAGTCAACACCATTCTCTGTGGGGTCTGGGTAACAGTGGTAGTCAGTCAACACCATTCTCTGTGGGGTCTGGGTAACAGTGGTAGTCAGTCAACACCATTCTCTGTGGGGTCTGGGTAATAGTCAGTCAACACCATTCTCTGTGGGGTCTGGGTAATAGTCAGTCAACACCATTCTCTGTGGGGTCTGGGTAATAGTCAGTCAACACCATTCTCTGTGGGGTCTGGGTAATAGTCAGTCAACACCATTCCCTGTTGGGTCTGGGTAATAGTCAGTCAACACCATTCTCTGTGGGGTCTGGGTAACAGTGGTAGTCAGTCAACACCATTCCCTGTGGGGTCTGGGTAATAGTCAGTCAACACCATTCTCTGTGGGGTCTGGGTAATAGTCAGTCAACACCATTCTCTGTGGGGTCTGGGTAATAGTCAGTCAACACCATTCTCTGTGGGGTCTGGGTAATAGTCAGTCAACACCATTCCCTGTTGGGTCTGGGTAATAGTCAGTCAACACCATTCTCTGTGGGGTCTGGGTAACAGTGGTAGTCAGTCAACACCATTCCCTGTGGGGTCTGGGTAATAGTCGGTCAACACCATTCTCTGTGGGGTCTGGGTAATAGTCAGTCAACACCATTCTCTGTGGGGTCTGGGTAATAGTCAGTCAACACCAATCTCTGTGGGGTCTGGGTAATAGTCAGTCAACACCATTCTCTGTGGGGTCTGGGTAATAGTCAGTCAACACCATTCTCTGTGGGGTCTGGGTAATAGTCAGTCAACACCATTCCCTGTAGGGTCTGGGTAATAGTGGTAGTCAGTCAACACCATTCTCTGTGGGGTCTGGGTAATAGTCAGTCAACACCATTCTCTGTGGGGTCTGGGTAACAGTGGTAGTCAGTCAACACCGTTCTCTGTGGGGTCTGGGTAATAGTCAGTCAACACCATTCTCTGTGGAGTCTGGGTAACAGTCAGTCAACACCATTCTCTGTGGGGTCTGGGTAATAGTCAGTCAACACCATTCCCTGTTGGGTCTGGGTAATAGTCAGTCAACACCATTCTCTGTGGGGTCTGGGTAATAGTCAGTCAACACCATTCTCTGTGGGGTCTGGGTAACAGTGCTAGTCAGTCAACACCATTCTCTGTGGGGTCTGGGTAATAGTAGTAGACATAGATACTGTTGACATCAAGAAAGCAGACTCAACAGGAATTGCTAGGAAAACCTTTTCAAGTAGATTTAGATGGAGAAAAGCTCTGTTAATTTCAGTTAACAACTATCTGTTAATTTGAGGAAACTTTGGGAAAATCGGCAAAGACATCATTCACCTGCATACTTCAGAAGCACAATGAACAAATAACATTTCATTGAGCGGAAAATGGCATTAGTCCCGAGGTAAACTATAGATCACGATAAACCTGTTGGTGGAAAAGCCCACAGGCCACTGTCAGTCTCAGGTGTGGGAAAGATGTGCACCATTTCAAAAGAATGTACATCAGATCAGGTCAGGTCAGGTGACATGACAGCACTTCAGGCCTGTATTTTCTTAATGTGATAACATGAACAATCAGCACCAAGAGAAGCATGTCTTCATTGAGCTTCCTGCCTCTCTAAAACAGTGGTGGTAAGACAAAAGTGGTAGGACCAGGGACAAGACTTGCAGAGCGGTAGTATATCAAAGCATTTGTATCATTACTGGTGAAGGGCACCATTTTTGACATATATTTACATTTTAGTCATTTAGCAGATGCTCTTATCCAGAGTGACTTACAGTTAGTCCATTCATCTTAAGACAGCTAGGTGAGACCACCACATATCACAGTCATAGTAAGCACACTTCCCATCAATAAATAAGCTATCAGCAAAGTCAGTGACAGTAGGGGTGAAAATGATACACTTTGAAGAGGTAGGGTTTCAGGTGTTTTCAGAAGATGGGCAGGGACTCTGCTATCCTAGCTTCAGAGGGGAGCTAGTTCCCATTGGGGTGCCAGGACTCTGATATCCTAGCTTCAGAGGGGAGCTAGTTCCCATTGGGGTGCCAGGACTCTGATATCCTAGCTTCAGAGGGGAGCTAGTTCCCATTGGGGTGCCAGGACTGATATCCTAGCTTCAGAGGGGAGCTAGTTCCCATTGGGGTGCCAGGACTGATAGCCTAGCTTCAGAGGGGAGCTAGTTCCCATTGGGGTGCCAGGACAGGGGATATGGAAAATCTAAGTCAATATATTTAGACTTTTTTTCTGATCAGATATCGATATCATATCAATTTTATGAAAAACATTCTAACTGTGTGAATGCTTAATTTTTTTGTTCTCTTCCACAGCTTTGTGAAGTCCAGACAGCTGCTTGCTGATTGCCCATTGGGTCACGTGTGAATGTTCTGGAGGCCTAACCTACTGTACCCAACCAGTTTGTATACAATGGGAAGCCCAGTGATGGCCCATCAGCAGGCAGTTAAGTATGCGTAATTGAGAGCCTGTGAGAGGGTTTTGTTCCTGGACGAACGGTCATGTATGCTCTTTTTTAAGTGGTCGTGTCTTGAAACACTGTTCCACTCAGCTGAGAGGTGTCTTCTGCTCTCTCTTTCAGCGGTCCCTGGATACATGGAAAATTACATCTTTATAGAAAAAATCTATTGTCGTGCCTGTCCCAAAAACCTCTCATCCATCTGCATCAAATGACTACAGACCTGTCTCTCTTACCTCTATCTTGATTAAATCTCTTGAAAAGATCATCAAGACATACATCCTCAACACCACCAGACACCTTCTTGACCCCCTCCAATTTGCATACCGGTCAGAGAGAGGAACAGATGATGCCAACCTCTAGCTCTTACATCTGGTGTACATACATTTGGAGGGCAGTGAAACCCATGTGCGAATCATGTTCACAGATTTCTCCTCAGCATTTAACACAATCAATCCGTTGGTCCTCGCGGACAGACTGAGAGGAGACTTCAGACTTGATGCTATGCTTATCACATGGATCACCAACTTCCTAACTGATAGGTCTCAGCAGGTAGGAGTTGGCAACACACTCTCTGAGGTGTGCACTACTTCAGTGAGAAACCCCTATTTGACCTGCTGGTTTGGGAATATCAAGGTTGAACAGAAAAATAACTTGGGCAAAATAGTCAGGAAAATCATGGGTCTGCAACAGCAAGAACTAGCATCTCTCTACCTGGGCAGAGCCCTCCATCTCTCTACCTGGGCAGAGCCCTCCATCTCTCTACCTGGGCAGAGCCCTCCATCTCTCTACCTGGGCAGAGCCCTCCAGAAGGCTAATAAAACAGCGGTCTTCCCATCCATTCCACTCCGTATACCAGCTCCTTCCCTCTGGACGCAGGTACAGAATACCTAAGGTATAAAAAAATAGGGCCAAGTACTCTTTTATTCCGAATGCAATTCTGCAACTTAACAAATGTTGGACTAATTGCACTTAGCACTTGCACCATGAAACAGCACTTACCCTGCCGATTTGCTTGTAAATATCCTTTGCTATTTATTTGATCTTTTTAGATGTTAAATGTTTTATGACTGCTGCAAGATGAATTGGCTCTTTGAGGACATTCAAGTTTTCTGAATCTGATTTTACATAACAGTGATTAACAGCAAGGATAAACTGATATCACGCTATGCCTTGTCATATGGATATCAAACTATATCCATCTCATATCTAATTATCGATATTGGTGCCCACCACTAATCCATACATACAAAACCAACAGAGATAGACATAGTGGCAGTACTCCATCTTTTGGCTGGTATGAGCCTGCATGCGTGCCTGCAAGCGTCCTCCTCTGACCCTCCCTGACACCCGTTAAGAACACAGCTGCTCAGATAATCCTTTTATCTGTTATTAGAGGGACGGGGGGCGGCCATGCTTACAGAATGTTGATGCAGGTACACGAGAACCAGGGGGAACCAGCCAGCATCGTGTCAGATTGGCGTTAATACAAGAAGGCTGTACCAAAGGTAATCTGTTTGGAGATACTGCAGATTGATGGTAGGTGGGTGGGGGGTGGGGGGGTGTGTGTGTGGGGGGGGGGGGGGTGAGTGTTCTTTATCAATACACACATATCACTAATGTGCAAATTGTAATTGACAGCTTGCTGGTGCTTTAATGGGAATTTCGTGGAGATTGTGAATCACACTTCTGGGGTGCATACTTACATGCCAATACGCTGTACATGCATATATCATGTTACCATCCACATGTTTCACACGTGCTGCATGCATGTATATTGCATGTAACATCATCCGTGTCCACATAGGCTACCGTCTTGCCTACACACATAAACTTCATATGATTTCAGATCACAGTTGGAAGTCTCCAAGTAGGAAGTCTCCTAGTATTCAGCACTATGCAGAGGTTGTAATGCCATTCAACAGTACAGATGTCCACATTTTGACACCTGTAATGTTCGATAAACCATGACGTGACTTGTAGTTACCGGGCCATTCCAGCTGTCACAGCAACATTGAGTTCTGATGGTTTCATGACCCTTCCCAAAGTGCTGCTTTGGTTGTATGGGCTCTTGCTCTCTGATTGAGAGAATACGCCTGTCAGGTTGAGGTTTACATGATTACCATTTAGATTGCCTGCTGTATTGGGTACAAATCGCTCTTTCTCTACAATGCAACGCCGATACATGTCGCCATGCTGGCCCAAATAATGGGATTTCAATTGAACAATATACGACCCTGGTTTGGGATATGTTCGTCTTTACGACGCGGCGATATTTCAGGGAAATCGGCGCGGCACATTCCATACCGCGAAGAGAGGCTTGAATGAAAGTGTATGGTACCCATAGACATTCTATACAGGCCGGGGCAATCCATTTGAATTCCCCCTCCGACTGTAACCCCTCTTATAGCTGTGTGATTTAATACAGGGACCTAATAGGTATAGAGTGTGGCTGTATCTCAGTGGCTGCACAATCAATGGGGAAATTCAAGCTGGCAGGGGAAGCAATCTCATCTGGGCGACGTGCAGCACCAGATAAAGAGAGCTTTCCATTAACTACACCGAGCGCGGGTGAGAGGGATACAATTCCTGATGGTATCACAGGATTGTGAGGGATTCAGATTCGGTGGCTCTCATTGTGGCCCAGTTGGAGATGGTGTAGCATCACCGGATGGGACACAAGTCATCACAGGGGGGTCATTATACACTACATCCCCATTGTCCTGCCCGGGGTTATGAGATAAATAGGACAGCCGAGAGCTAATATTTTAAGATCATATGGGATCCCTGATAGCAGTGGTGCAACTTTCACTGGGGATGGGGGGGACATATCCCCCCACATTCTGAAATTGCATTTTTGTCCCCCCCGGTTTTATCAATGGAATGTGATACAAGACAAGGCAATGGTGTGCTTTAAGACCACGCGGACGCCTCAGAGCGGTCGGGTAGGCTGGTTGGAGGGTTTATCAGACAAAAAATAATTATAATTACAGTATGCCCCCCACTTCTAAAACCAAAGTTGTGCCCCTGCCTGATAGTAAATGGAATCATCCTCTCTCTCTAGAACACTGTGTCGATGGTGACATGGAAAGGATGTAGTTTGGCCACTGCAGTGAGATTCAGAATCAGTAGGTATCAAATCAAACATGGGTTGGTTTTCTTTAATTAGCTATGATTGGTTCCTTTGTGCCAGGAGAGAACAATGGAATGGTCCGGAAAGTGTCCACCATGTCCGTCTAGCACTCCAGGCAGACTCAATGAAACGCTCAGATATGTGAAAGAGAATTTGAACCCTGGTCTCTGTCAAATATCAAGAATAATGCACAATCCCATAAAGCTCAATTCATCATAGTTCACGTGAACAGCAACACTGTGGAACAGTGACTCCGACTAACGCTTTTCATCAATGATGACTGGTGTCTCCCTGGTTCTAAATTAGACTAATCGTCTTTGACGATCCAGAGTCCCTGTTTCAGCACTTCAAATGCTACAGAACACCAGGGCCAAGTGCATTTTAAAAGACTTCAATGAGACAACAGATGTGCGGCCGTCCACAAAGAGACGACCACATCTGATCTCATCCTTCCCTATCACCCACTCTCTCAGCAGCCAGCGCTTTAAAGAGAAGCAGAGAGCCGAGAGACTAACACGAGCTCCACTAAGTACAGTAGCGCCATCGCTCTGGGGTGCAACCAAAGACTTTCCCTGAGTTTCTTGAAATGTCAATGTCATTGAGTTCGTTCCTCCCTCTTCCTGTCTTTCTCTCTCTCTTGGACCAGGGCCCACTCTCCACTCTAGTCTCTGCAGCACTGTGGCGAGGGAGGGGGGCTGCTTTGTGAGCGTCTCGCCCGTGACTCTGTTGTGTTTTGACATGTTTTCGCTCAGACTTTCTTCTGTGGTAGCAGCCCACTAATAGCACATGGAATGAGCTGTCGAGCCATAACGGGGTCAAGTGGCGTGTGGAGGACGAGGCTGAGGGTGCCGTGCGGCTCCTTAGTGCTGATAGCGCCGCCGAAGAGGTGACTCTTAATCTGTGAGCAAGCGTGCTGCCGCGAGCTACCTGGGACTTGAGGTCGAGAGGGTTCATCTCATCGACACTGTTGCACATCTGGGAAAGGCAACGCTGGTGGTATAGATTTAGAGATTGAGTCAACACGTACACCTGCTTGGGACTAACAGGGATGTATGCAAAACAGTGACTCTACTACCAACTGTTTTCTACCGTTTGATGGTACTGCTTCTGTCATCAATGATTTACACATTATCTTAAATGATCAGGATTATCTGCCCAGTAGATTAGATTAGATTGTGCAAGCTGTTCTTGTACTTGACATTTCTTCTTTGAACAGCCAGTAACAAATACTACCGAATGTGCTGTCAAACTGCCACACACACAACTAACAGGGCGAATGCTATATTTACTGGTTTTTACAAGCAATCTGAATAGTACTTTACAAGCCCAACTGTGTCAAAAGAAATGGTCTTTTTGCAAAGCGTTATCCATCTCTCACTCAGGGTCATAGATGGTATGTCAGTTATGAGGGAACCATAATCAACCTCCAAGTATCCTCACGGTGATTTCACAAGACGCCCTATAAATTACCAGTCCCGTGAAACAAAACATGCCTCCGTCTTTGACATCGAATAAAACCCCCATTTCAAATCTCTACCACTAGCCCATCTCACACACAATCACCAGGTGTTACGACAATGAAACAAGTTAGTGTTACAGCATGGCTCGCATTGCCAGGAAGTGTAGTCGGCTACTCACACAACCATCGCCTACACAATAGCAGGTGGACTTCCTGGGGTAGAGAACCCTCCTGATGGAGGCTGTCTGAGTGACAGGGGTGGTAGATGAGTTCTGTCGCCTGTCACTCTCCAGTCTCCACCTGTCGGCCCTGCTCTGTATGCGTGGCAGGCAGGTGCTCTGACTGGCAGGTCCCCGTCCGCAGCCAGTCTCCATCAGGCCTGAGGGGTTGGCGGGCAGAATCATGGGCTCATTAGTTCCATGTCACTCTCCACGGGGGCACAGCTAATTGAGAGCAGGTGTGTACAACAGAGTCCACTGTGTCTCCGCACCAATTTGTCCACATAATGGGTTTTTAAGAGGGCGGGGTGTACCATAATGAAGGTGAGGGGGTCTATTTTCTATTTTTGATTGAACTGATGCGACCCGAAAAAAGCCATCCAAAGACTGAATACACTGTATTAGCCTTGGTGGTTGCGTTTGTTGATAGAACATTGAAAATGTGGACACCACTGAGAGCCCTAATCATTTACATTGAAAGCGCATGACTCTAACCGAAGCTGTGCACTCACCGGCAATTCAATTCATTACACACTGTGTGGTATTCTCCGAGGCCTTTCTATTGGGAACCCAGTATATGGATTGCAAAGAGCTGCCAACAAGAGAACCTTTAAAATCGGCCTCGCCATGTTGGTCGATTTCTCAGCAAAGTGGTAAACAAAATATTTGAGAAACATTTTTACCATAGCAGTAGGGGGAGGAGGGGCAATGGGGAATTGAAGAAGCGAGGGATTCCCATGGAGCTGTTTTCAAAATGGAGACCCTAAACTGTGCATATTTGACGGCATAACCAGTAGGAGTGTACCAAGGCTGATTAGGCTAGCTAGCTCGTTAATGACGAGACCCTTAGGCATACCCTCTGTATCAACAACAACACCTTGACAGTCATCGTATGATTCGTATGAACAGACCCTACTTATTGTAGATGGTACGATGTCCATGTCCGCCCAAAATATTGACGAGGCGTCCTAAATCATTGACCATGTGGCTTCACATAACATCAAAGGCTGGATCAATGAACATCTGTAAGCTGTGCAGGGCTGTAGACCCCAAAGACCAGAGTGTGGTGTGAACAATGTAATTAAATAGTCAAGAATGTCTAGAATCCGCAAAATAAACCAACAACCCAAATGTAATCGACATTCACTAAGCCAGATATTTTGGAACAACTGCTATGTATGCTCTGTACAATAGATCCGTTCCGAACACCGCTTACAAAGACACCTTAGAACATCTGCATTGGAATGTGGCGTGTAAATGATTTATATATGTACTGCGTATTCTCATATACGTATTCTCATATACGTATTCTCGTATACGTATTCTCGTATTCTCATCCGTTCTCCTCTGTTCTGACATTAGCATGTAGATCTGATTTGGACAGATTCAGAAAATACTAAATAACACTATCTAAATTATTCACAGCTCATTTACAAGCTCTTGGGCTACAGTTGGGGAAAACCAGTCCTTGATAGATTAGTTACCACAGGGGGCTAGGCAGCTAATTTTGACAGGGTGAGGAGATAGCTCCCTCCCCCGTGGGCCTATAGATGCACAAGTGTAACACATCGGTGTGTGGAAACAAAATCACTAGATAGAGAGAGAGAGCCGGGAGGGATGGCTCTGGAATCCACTTAAATTCCAACTCGACTAGACCTGAAAAAGGCTACTGCTCAAGAGAAATAAAACAAAGCCAAAAGGCATTCTAGCAGAGCAACGAGCCCCCTGATGATTGGTGGTAGACTGCGTCCCCTATTCCCTACATAGTGCACTACTTTTGACCACGGACCCTGGTGAAAGTAGTGCACTATATTGGGACTAGAGTGCCTTTTGGGAAGCAGCCGTAGACGTACAACCAACCCTTAGGTCGCACACAGTCGCCACCCAGAGCCAATCAGATGCTTTAGTCATTATCCCTGGGGCGGGGTGAGCTTCACATCATCAGAGCTTGGTCATTCAAAGGGACAAAAAACAGCAGCGTGGTAGCTCCAGAGACGGATGGAGAAGGATGGAGAGAGAGAGATGGATGGAGGATGGAGAGAGAGAGAGATGGAGAGGGAAAGAGACGGATGGAGAAGGATAGAGAGAGAGGAATGGAGAGGGAGAGAGACGGATGGAGAAGGATGGAAAGAGAGGGATGGAGAGGGAGAGAGACAGATGGAGAAGGATGGAGAGGGAGAGAGACGGATGGAGAAGGATGGAGAGAGAGAGGGATGGAGAGGGAGAGAGACGGATGGAGAAGGATGGAGAGGGAGAGAGACGGATGGAGAAGGATGGAGAGAGAGAGAGAGAGGGAGAGAGACGGATGGAGAAGGATGGAGAGAGAGAGAGAGAGGGAGAGAGACGGATGGAGAAGGATGGAGAGGGATGGAGAGAGAGAGAGAGAGACGGATGGAGAAGGATGGAGAGAGAGAGAGAGAGAGAGAGAGAGAGAGACGGATGGAGAAGAATGGAGGAAGGAAAAAAGAGAGCGAGAGAAAGCACACACACACAGTGAGTGTTCCAGAGAGAGGGCATCCTCATGACTGGGTATCACTGGTGTATCAGCCGTGGGGCTTGATCATCTCCATTCACACTGTGACCCAGTGAGGAGTGTACCAAGCCTTCTGCTGGCAGCAGAAGGCATACTCCTTTGACGGAGCATACTCCTTTGACGGAGTATTCACAGGGGAGCCCTGCCCTACGCTGCCCACTGCCAAAGTTCTGCAACTACTCTCTTTTTAAACCCTCCCTTCAACAACACCACAACAACACCACTTCATTTCTACTGTTGTATTCAGCCTTACACTAATAGTCAGGAGTGATAGGCCTTAATATGATAGTCAGTCTACAGTCTATGTGTGAAAAGGGCATTAAAAAGCCCATTAAGTAATGTTAGTCTACACCTGTTGTTAACAAAGCATGTGACAAATACAATTTGATTGATTGATCATTATTTTTCCGCACAGAGCAACATGGTTCTGTCCCAAATAGCACCCTATTCCAATATAGTGGGCCAATATAGTGGGCCCTGGTCAAAAGCAGTGCACTAAATAGGGAATATGGTGCCATTTGGGACGTAGACTGTGCCTCTGAAGTAGCAACCCACAAAGGCCGACGTAGCAGCTCTGATAAGTGGTTCTGGGGCCCCAACAATCAACCAATCGTGACAAGCCTTTTCAGACCGGTAATGTACAGTCAAATACCAATACATCTAGAAAGAGAAAAGTAACGAATGCTTGGGTTGAAGGTCTGCCTGGCCTGCACAACTATTTAACTCTATTTTGTCAAGTGAGCATCCAAATATCACTGAAATCTAAAACATGGAATCTCTGGCTTAAAATCATATTTTTCCTTCCCGGGAGCAAAAATGACTTATCTCTTGGCATGGCAAACTTTTTCAAACCAAACTACGAGCAAGGATGAATATTTAACATCACCCTCTTCCCATTGGCTCTCCCCTCGCATGCTGGCATTCGAAGAAGGCTCCATTAGCATGAAATCTGCTTCCCATTTTGTTTTTGAAAACGAGCAGACTTAAAAGTTCAAGAGAGATTATCCTGATCGATATTGGCCTGGTCAAAGTCAGGCTACCTTCAAGTGTTTGCTTTGTATTTATGTTCTTGTTTAGTCTTCATTTACCTCAAAGGGTCCTGTTGCTTTTTTTCGAATGACGTTCAATGTGCAAAGCCAGTTATGGACTTATATAAGAATAATCAAAGTTAATGGCTGAACTGTTCATTCCCTTCAGAGGAATTGAAGAATATATGGGTGATTCTTAAGTACGTGATTTTTTAAAATATTTTCTCCCTGCAAGTCTTTCTTTGTTCTCTTATGAGACCATTTCCATCTTCAACACACCTCAAGTTCTGAGAATAACTAAGAAGGCATGCACCCACACACACACACAATACTGTTGTACTACTAAAGGTCAAATGTGAGCGCTCCTCACAGGAGGCTGTGGACCTAAAATGGAAAAAGAATGAAGCTCCATGTCCTTTCATGAGATGATAATAGTGCCACAAACGTCAGATCTGATGTACGACCGCACGTCTCCTGCACTCTGATGTTCCGGGCAGGAGAATAATTGCGCTTATTGGCAGCACTTGGTTAGCGGGAATCAGGTCAGGTCGGAGGTAGCTGTCCAAATTGGGCCCCATACTGTGAGCCGCACTCCCGCTGAGAGAGAGAGAGAGAGAGAAAGAGAGAGAAAGAGAGAGAAAGAGAAAGAGAGAGAAAGAGAGAAAGAGAGAAAGAGAGAGAGAAAGAGAGAGAGAAAGAGAGAGAGAAAGAGAGAAAGAGAGAGAGAGAGAGAAAGAGAGAGAAAGAGAGAAAGAGAAAGAGAAAGAGAAAGAGAAAGAGAGAGAGAAAGAGAGAGAGAGAGAGAAAGAGAGAGAAAGAGAGAAAGAGAGAGAGAGAGAGAGAGAGAGAGAGAGAGAGAGAGAGAGAGAGAGAGAGAGAGACCACACGGCTAGCCTCAGCTCTAACTATCTACTCTGTAAAACTGAAGAGGAGTTGGAGAGTGGATACCATATTGTTTTCTGTAATAACTATTTGTCTTTTTTTATGCTATTCCCAGAGTATTTAACAAAAAAGGCCGCGGCTCAAACAGTGTGTAAATATGTATTCCCAGGTGGCGGGGAGAGTTCTGCCCAGAGAGATGCCAGACAAACTGAGATGAAAGACTGTAGGGGCTAGGCGGAACAGAACAGGCATCCTACCCATTTCCCCAGTTTATAAATAACTAAGATAAGGCAACAGATAAGAGGTATAGCCAAGCAAGCCACTGGGATTGGATCACAAAACAACTAGACATTGGCGTCTTGGTGAAACAAAGACAAATATACATTTGTTTGGTCTTCCGTCCCCATTGAGGATTATCCCACTTGTTAATGGAACTGTTTGGTCTTCCGTCCCCATTTAGGATTATCCCACTTGTTAATGGAACTGTTTAGTGTTCCCCCCGTATTGAGGATTATCCCACTTGTTAATGGAACTGTTTGGTCTTCCCCCCGTATTGAGGATTATCCCACTTGTTAATGGAACTGTTTAGTCTTCCCCCCGTATTGAGGATTATCCCAATTGTTAATGGAACTGTTTAGTGTTCCCCCCGTATTGAGGATTATCCCACTTGTTAATAAAACTGTTTGGTCTTCCCCCCGTATTGAGGATTATCCCACTTGTTAATGGAACTGTTTAGTGTTCCCCCCGTATTGAGGATTATCCCACTTGTTAATGGAACTGTTTAGTCTTCCCCCGTATTGAGGATTATCCCACTTGTTAATGGAACTGTTTAGTGTTCCCCCCGTATTGAGGATTATCCCACTTGTTAATAAAACTGTTTGGTCTTCCCCCCGTATTGAGGATTATCCCACTTGTTAATAAAACTGTTTGGTCTTCCCTCCGTATTGAGGATTATCCCACTTGTTAATGGAACTGTTTGGTCTTCCCTCCGTATTGAAGATTATCCCACTTGTTAATGGAACTGTTTGGTCTTCCCTCCGTATTGAGGATTATCCCACTTGTTAATAAAACTGTTTGGTCTTCCCCCCGTATTGAGGATTATCCCACTTGTTAATGGAACTGTTTAGTGTTCCCTCCGTATTGAGGATTATCCCACTTGTTAATGGAACTGTTTGGTCTTCCCTCCGTATTGAAGATTATCCCACTTGTTAATGGAACTGTTTGGTCTTCCTCCTGTATTGAGGATTATCCCACTTGTTAATAAAACTGTTTAGTGTTCCCCCCGCATTGAGGATTATCCCACTTGTTAATGGAACTGTTTAGTGTTCCCTCCGTATTGAAGATTATCCCACTTGTTATTAAACTGTTTGGTCTTCCCCCGTATTGAGGATTATCCCACTTGTTAATAAAACTGTTTGGTCTTCCCCCCGTATTGAGGATTATCCCACTTGTTAATGGAACTGTTTAGTGTTCCCCCCGTATTGAGGATTATCCCACTTGTTAATGGAACTGTTTAGTCTTCCCCCCGTATTGAGGATTATCCCACTTGTTAATGGAACTGTTTAGTGTTCCCTCCATATTGAGGATTATCCCACTTGTTAATGGAACTGTTTAGTGTTCCCCCCGTATTGAGGATTATCCCACTTGTTAATGGAACTGTTTAGTCTTCCCCCCGTATTGAGGATTATCCCAATTGTTAATGGAACTGTTTAGTGTTCCCCCCGTATTGAGGATTATCCCACTTGTTAATAAAACTGTTTGGTCTTCCCCCCGTATTGAGGATTATCCCACTTGTTAATGGAACTGTTTAGTGTTCCCCCCGTATTGAGGATTATCCCACTTGTTAATGGAACTGTTTAGTGTTCCCCCCGTATTGAGGATTATCCCACTTGTTAATAAAACTGTTTGGTCTTCCCCCGTATTGAGGATTATCCCACTTGTTAATAAAACTGTTTAGTCTTCCCCCCGTATTGAGGATTATCCCACTTGTTAATGGAACTGTTTAGTGTTCCCCCCGTATTGAGGATTATCCCACTTGTTAATGGAACTGTTTGGTCTTCCCTCCGTATTGAAGATTATCCCACTTGTTAATGGAACTGTTTGGTCTTCCCTCCGTATTGAAGATTATCCCACTTGTTAATGGAACTGTTTGGTCTTCCCTCCGCATTGAGGATTATCCCACTTGTTAATGGAACTGTTTGGTCTTCCCCCTGTATTGAGGATTATCCCACCTGTTAATAAAACTGTTTAGTTTTCCCCCCGTATTGAGGATTATCCCACTTGTTAATGGAACTGTTTAGTGTTCCCCCCGTATTGAGGATTATCCCACTTGTTAATGGAACTGTTTAGTGTTCCCCCCGTATTGAGGATTATCCCACTTGTTAATGGAACTGTTTGGTCTTCCTCCTGTATTGAGGATTATCCCACTTGTTAATAAAACTGTTTAGTGTTCCCCCCGTATTGAGGATTATCCCACTTGTTAATGGAACTGTTTAGTGTTCCCCCCGTATTGAGGATTATCCCACTTGTTAATAAAACTGTTTAGTGTTCCCCCTGTATTGAGGATTATCCCACTTGTTAATGGAACTGTTTAGTGTTCCCTCCGTATTGAAGATTATCCCACTTGTTAATAAAACTGTTTGGTCTTCCCCCCGTATTGAGGATTATCCCACTTGTTAATAAAACTGTTTGGTCTTCCCCCCGTATTGAGGGTTATCCCACTTGTTAATAAAACTGTTTGGTCTTCCCCCCGTATTGAGGGTTATCCCACTTGTTAATAAAACTGTTTGGTCTTCCCCCCGCATTGAGGATTATCCCACTTGTTAATGGAACTGTTTAGTGTTCCCTCCGTATTGAAGATTATCCCACTTGTTAATAAAACTGTTTGGTCTTCCCCCCGTATTGAGGATTATCCCACTTGTTAATAAAACTGTTTGGTCTTCCCCCCGTATTGAGGGTTATCCCACTTGTTAATAAAACTGTTTGGTCTTCCCCCCGTATTGAGGGTTATCCCACTTGTTAATAAAACTGTTTGGTCTTCCCCCCGCATTGAGGATTATCCCACTTGTTAATGGAACTGTTTAGTGTTCCCCCCGTATTGAAGATTATCCCACTTGTTAATAAAACTGTTTGGTCTTCCCCCCGTATTGAGGATTATCCCACTTGTTAATAAAACTGTTTGGTCTTCCCCCCGTATTGAGGGTTATCCCACTTGTTAATAAAACTGTTTGGTCTTCCCCCCGTATTGAGGGTTATCCCACTTGTTAATAAAACTGTTTGGTCTTCCCCCCGCATTGAGGATTATCCCACTTGTTAATGGAACTGTTTAGTGTTCCCTCCGTATTGAAGATTATCCCACTTGTTAATAAAACTGTTTGGTCTTCCCCCCGCATTGAGGATTATCCCACTTGTTAATGGAACTGTTTAGTGTTCCCCCCGTATTGAGGATTATCCCACTTGTTAATGGAACTGTTTGGTCTTCCCCCCGTATTGAGGATTATCCCACTTGTTAATAAAACTGTTTGGTCTTCCCCCCGTATTGAGGGTTATCCCACTTGTTAATAAAACTGTTTGGTCTTCCCCCCGTATTGAGGGTTATCCCACTTGTTAATAAAACTGTTTGGTCTTCCCCCCGCATTGAGGATTATCCCACTTGTTAATGGAACTGTTTAGTGTTCCCCCCGTATTGAAGATTATCCCACTTGTTAATAAAACTGTTTGGTCTTCCCCCCGTATTGAGGATTATCCCACTTGTTAATAAAACTGTTTGGTCTTCCCCCCGTATTGAGGGTTATCCCACTTGTTAATAAAACTGTTTGGTCTTCCCCCCGTATTGAGGGTTATCCCACTTGTTAATAAAACTGTTTGGTCTTCCCCCCGCATTGAGGATTATCCCACTTGTTAATGGAACTGTTTAGTGTTCCCTCCGTATTGAAGATTATCCCACTTGTTAATAAAACTGTTTGGTCTTCCCCCCGCATTGAGGATTATCCCACTTGTTAATGGAACTGTTTAGTGTTCCCCCCGTATTGAGGATTATCCCACTTGTTAATGGAACTGTTTAGTGTTCCCTCCGTATTGAGGATTATCCCACTTGTTAATGGAACTGTTTGGTCTTCCCTCCGCATTGAGGATTATCCCACTTGTTATTGGAACTGTTTAGTGTTCCCCCTGTTTTGAGGATTATCCCACTTGTTAATGGAACTGTTTAGTCTTCCCCCCGTATTGAGGATTATCCCACTTGTTAATAAAACTGTTTGGTCTTCCCCCCGTATTGAGGATTATCCCACTTGTTAATGGAACTGTTTAGTGTTCCCCCCGTATTGAGGATTATCCCACTTGTTAATGGAACTGTTTAGTGTTCCCCCCGTATTGAGGATTATCCCACTTGTTAATGGAACTGTTTTAAAACAAAGCAGGATAGATTGTATGGGTGGCGCCAACAGGAATCGAACCCACAACACTGACTTTGCAAACACACTGCTCTACCAAGTGAGCCAGACAGGACCACTCACAGCAGGAGAAATGCACACTGCTCTACCAAGTGAGCCAGACAGGACCACTCACAGCAGGAGAAATGCACACTGCTCTACCAAGTGAGCCAGACAGGACCACTCACAGCAGGAGAGATGCACACTGCTCTACCAAGTGAGCCAGACAGGACCACTCACAGCAGGAGAGATGCACACTGCTCTACCAAGTGAGCCAGACAGGACCACTCACAGCAGGAGAGATGCACACTGCTCTACAAAGTGAGCCAGACAGGACCACTCACAGCAGGAGAGATGCACACTGCTCTACCAAGTGAGCCAGACAGGACCACTCACAGCAGGAGAGATGCACACTGCTCTACCAAGTGAGCCAGACAGGACCACTCACAGCAGGAGAGATGCACACTGCTCTACCAAGTGAGCCAGACAGGACCACTCACAGCAGGAGAAATGCACACTGCTCTACCAAGTGAGCCAGACAGGACCACTCACAGCAGGAGAGATGCACACTGCTCGACCAAGTGAGCCAGACAGGACCACTCACAGCAGGAGAGATGCACACTGCTCTACCAAGTGAGCCAGACAGGACCACGCACAGCAGGAGAGATGCACACTGCTCTACCAAGTGAGCCAGACAGGACCACTCACAGCAGGAGAGATGCACACTGCTCTACCAAGTGAGCCAGACAGGACCACTCACAGCAGGAGAAATGCACACTGCTCTACCAAGTGAGCCAGACAGGACCACTCACAGCAGGAGAGATGCACACTGCTCTACCAAGTGAGCCAGACAGGACCAGACAAAGCAGGAGAGATGGAGGAAGGTGATGTTGATCCTACCTTCTTCTGGTCTTCCAGCTTTTGACTGGTCGTCTTCTTGCCATGCTTGCTGGCCTCCGATGGTACATCCATCCCTGGTTCCAAACAAGAATAAACTCCAGGGATAGTGAGAAGAAATAAGCCAGTACAAAAAATAAAAAAGTAATGGGATCGAGGGGGGCTGGGGTGGGGGGGCTACAGTTGGCCGGAGGTGTGGGCCTGTGTCCGGCTCACACCATTACTCGGACACAGGGGACTCATGGAGCAGCTGGTGGTTGGTGGGAGTAAATGAGATGGGGGGAGGGATAGGGGGAGAGGAGGAAGGATAGGGGGAGGGACAGGGGAAAAGGAGGTGGTGATTTCAGAGAGGAGGAACGCTGCCCGGGGGCTACCTAGAGAAGCACATCGCAGTCAGCGAGGCGAAAACACTGACATCCTCACACACGAAGATCCCCAACTCGCAGGTTGGTGTTTTCCACCCAGATAATCCTTGTTCGGTGTTCTTCTACCTACGGGCGTTTTCCACCCAGATAATCCTTGTTCGGTGCTCTTCTACCTACGGGCGTTTTCCACCCAGATAATCCTTGTTCGGTGCTCTTCTACCTACGGGTGTTTTCCACCCAGATAATCCTTGTTCGGTGCTCTTCTACCTACAGGTGTTTTCCACCCAGATAATCCTTGTTCGGTGCTCTTCTACCTACGGGCGTTTTCCACCCAGATAATCCTTGTTCGGTGCTCTTCTACCTACGGGCGTTTTCCACCCAGATAATCCTTGTTCGGTGCTCTTCTACCTACGGGTGTTTTCCACCCAGATAATCCTTGTTCGGTGCTCTTCTACCTACGGGTGTTTTCCACCCAGATAATCCTTGTTCGGTGCTCTTCTACCTACGGGTGTTTTCCACCCAGATAATCCTTGTTCGGTGCTCTTCTACCTACGGGCGTTTTCCACCCAGATAATCCTTGTTCGGTGCTCTTCTACCTACGGGCGTTTTCCACCCAGATAATCCTTGTTCGGTGCTCTTCTACCTACGGGCGTTTTCTACTGCGGCTCCAAGTCCCAGCTCCAGCTCTTCACATCTGTAAAACAGACAACAAGATTCAGAAACCAAAAGAAAGAGAATAGAGACAAGACAACCAGAAGTCATATCACAATTAAGAAGTCAGCTCTCTCTCTCTCTCTCTAGAAAATCTAAATCCCCTAGGGTATAATACATATGGAGGGGGCATCTGCATATCAAAGTAAATATGTTGCTATGGCATCCTATGTATGATGAGATGGGATGCATACTAGGAAG
Organism: Salvelinus namaycush; assembly: GCF_016432855.1. Taxonomy (NCBI): domain Eukaryota; kingdom Metazoa; phylum Chordata; class Actinopteri; order Salmoniformes; family Salmonidae; genus Salvelinus; species Salvelinus namaycush. The sequence continues at coordinate 306,294 of NW_024058297.1, forward strand.
ACGAGCTGTTTGTTATTTTGTGTGTGCATGTGTGATTGTTTTCTTATATCCCTCCGATGTTTTCCACAAAGGCAGCACAGTGGGAAGGATTGAGTCATCTTGAGGTTGGGGAGCTGAGATTCTGAGGAGTCCAAGGCAGGGAGTGATGACCACAGACAGAATTGATGGCTGGCCCTGCGGAGCCCCTTTAGTACAGAAGGCCTCAAAGCCTGCTGTTTGGTTCAAGAGGCCAGTGGGTTTACAAACAGTTCAAATTGCACTCCAGAACATTTGCAACAATACGTGGCCTGGACTTGAAACTAAAGCTTGTCAGTTTATGATTCATAGCGCTTGTTGTGCAATTATGATTAAATTCAAATTGTAATTCTGCACAACTGAATCAGAATCATTCATTTCGTCAAACAACTTTTCAATTAAAGCTTTATCGATGTGCCAAAACATTAATCAGTGGCGACTGGCACAACTCTTAGGTGTGTGTCCCTAATGGCACCCTATTCCCTATGAAGTGCACGACTTTGGTGCACTACTTTAGTGCACTACATAGGGAATAGGGTGCCATTAGGGAGGCATGCTTACAGTAAATCCAGTAGCGATAGCTCCTACCAGACGCCGGAGGGTCACATACCTAGGCTCTGATAGAACCATCCATGGAATCAATATCCCACCGGCTTTTCAGATCAGCTGCCGTCGTCGGACGACAGATGTGGGCCAATCAAAGGGCAAGTGTGACCCCCCCCGGGCGGCGTGTTCTAAGTGGTGGCCTCTTAGATAAGTCTCTCCTCTCCCTAGCGAAAATCATCAAAGAGTGAGAGTTGTTCTCCCCGCTCTCGTCTCTTAACCTCATGAGTGGCTAACTAGCCTGATTTCCCTCCTAAACGCCTACGGAGCTTAAGAGGGCCATGTAGCACAGCCTCATCACTTCCTATGGAGCTTAAGAGGGCCATGTAGCACAGCCTCCTCACTTCCTACGGAGCTTAAGAGGGCCCTGTAGCACAGCCTCATCACTTCCTACGGAGCTTAAGAGGGCCATGTAGCACAGCCTCATCACTTCCTACGGAGCATAGGAGGGCCATGTAGCACAGCCTCCTCACTTCCTACAGAGCTTAAGAGGGCCCTGTAGCACAGCCTCCTCACTTCCTACGGAGCTTAAGAGGGCCATGTAGCACAGCCTCATCACTTCCTATGGAGCTTAAGAGGGCCATGTAGCACAGCCTCCTCACTTCCTACGGAGCTTAAGAGGGCCCTGTAGCACAGCCTCCTCACTTCCTACGGAGCTTAAGAGGGTCATGTAGCACAACCTCATCACTTCCTATGGAGCTTAAGAGGGCCATGTAGCACAGCCTCCTCACTTTCTACGGAGCTTAAGAGGGCCATGTAGCACAGCCTCCTCACTTCCTACGGAGCTTAAGAGGACCATGTAGCACAGCCTCCTCACTTCCTATGGAGCTTAAGAGGGCCATGTAGCACAGCCTCATCACTTCCTATGGAGCTTAAGAGGGTCATGTAGCACAGCCTCATCACTTCCTATGGAGCTTAAGAGGGTCATGTAGCACAGCCTCATCACTTCCTATGGAGCTTAAGAGGGCCATGTAGCACAACCTCATCACTTCCTATGGAGCTTAAGAGGGCCATGTAGCACAGCCTCCTCACTTTCTACGGAGCTTAAGAGGGCCATGTAGCACAGCCTCCTCACTTTCTACGGAGCTTAAGAGGGCCATGTAGCACAGCCTCATCACTTCCTATGGAGCTTAAGAGGGTCATGTAGCACAGCCTCATCACTTCCTATGGAGCTTAAGAGGGTCATGTAGCACAGCCTCATCACTTCCTATGGAGCTTAAGAGGGCCATGTAGCACAGCCTCATCACTTCCTATGGAGCTTAAGAGGGCCATGTAGCACAGCCTCCTCACTTCCTATGGAGCTTAAGAGGGCCATGTAGCACAGCCTCCTCACTTCCTACGGAGCTTAAGAGGGCCATGTAGCACAGCCTCCTCACTTCCTATGGAGCTTAAGAGGGCCATGTAGCACAGCCTCATCACTTCCTATGGAGCTTAAGAGGGCCATGTAGCACAGCCTCCTCACTTCAGGGCAATCATGTCGTGTTTGAAACTCTGAACTGGATCTTAGAGGACATCATGAATCAAGGGCCACAGTAGCACAGAGGTTTCTACTGAATTCCAGAGTGTGATCAGAAACTGGCAACAGAGGAGGCTGGTGGGAGGAGCAATAGGAGGACAGGCTTATTGTAATGGCTGGAATGGAATGGAGTCAAACATGTGGTTTCCATATGTTTGAAACCGTTCCATTTATTCCATTCCGGCCATTACAATGAGCCCACCATCCTATAACTCCTTCCACCAGCCTCCTCTGACTGGCAATAAGCTGTGAAAAGCACTTCTGCCATGGGTTAATGATCATAATGCTATTACATTATGCAGTATATATTTCCTGGTGACAGTGGCATTGTAGAGAGCTACTGTTGTTCATTTGTTGAAGACTTTCAACAATCGAGGTAAAAATACGCTGGAGATCTCAGAGGAATGGACAAACAAAAACTTGGCGGAATCAACAAATGCATTTCCCTGAACGCCAGACATGCTAAATACGACGCACCGCCTAGCTCCAAGACTTCCCAGGCAGCAACATGCAAGGGACTCTCGACCGTCTGTATATTTCATGAGCGCTAATTTCCCCTTTCTTCTCTTGAATATTACAAAAGAAACATCGGGACGTGCTGGGAATTGCGTGGCACATTTTCTCTTAGTGACAGAGGTGGGAGGAAGGCAGGGGCCTCGGTTCGTATCACTGTCTAGGAGTGACAGAGTACTGGGTATCCCCCGAAACTAGGCCACCCAATCCAGACGTTATTCCCCACCTGTTCTCACTGCAGCATCAACAGCCGTGCAGACTAAGCCGTAGCATTGTAAGGAGATTGGTCCTCAACACGCCTTATGTGATGGGAAAATACTTTCTAATCTAGACATTGTGGGCATTTCAAAATGCACCATGGCAGAGACACTGTCGCACAACAACAAGGGCAGTTTTGTGTCTTGGCAGCTAAAAGGAGTGCTTCAGTATTCCATACAATCCTTGAGACATTTTATTCAACAGTCATACATAGAAACATACTGGGCCCTGGTTTCCCTGACAGGCTTCTACAATTCAAATCAGGGGGTGTGTTGTTTGTGTCTTGCTTCCCTTTCCCCACATTTAACGACGTGTGTTGTATGCACTTTACAGCCCTGAAACGAGACAACTGCATCCCAAATAGCACACTATCCCCTACCTAGTGCACTACTTTTGACCAGAGCTCTATGGGCCCTGGTCAATAGTAGTCCACTATACAGATAATAGGGGGCCATTTGAGACGCTGACAGACATTCTGCATCTCTCTCCCTCTGTGTGATTAGCCTGATTGTCGCTAAGCTAACACCAATCATATGCTACTGACAGTAATTTTCTCCATCCATATAACAGCCCCCCGCTGCAGTGCCATAGACAACAAGCTATTACAGTGCTCATCATCCGCAGGGGGGCCTAGAAAATCAGCTCATGGAACGGCACTTCACTTGGGCAAAATGACTATCAACACAGACATGAAAATGTCTCATTCTTATTTCCAGCCGCAAAGTGTTACTGGGGGTGGCCGACACACTGTACTGTAGGTGGTAAAAATGCAATTTGATGCTTAAAAGAGACATCTAAACGTTGTTGTTTTTAGGCTTTTGTACAGTAGTTCAATGATGCTAAAGTATTAACATATTTATGAGGGGTGGGCCAAAGCTGTTTAATCACAGGCCTGTACCCATGTGCCCCGGGATTCACATTCTTAATCTTAACAATCATTTGACATCTTACTCTCCCTGTGCCCTTTCTGTGACACTTGGTATTCAACGGGTGTCGGTAACGCTCTACAATGATCAATACAGTATGATTCATGGGACTGGACTGACTACACACTGCTAGTTTAATTGGAAGAGATATAAATGACTCTATAGATCTGCACTGATTTCCTCAGGGAGGGCAAGAGGACCACAGGAACGCATGCCTATTCATCTAGGCAAAGTTAAAAGGTCATTCCCCGTGAAAAATACCCCGCCGTCATACCGTAATACACTGACAACGTTCAATCAATACAGACCCTCTGAGGGTGCCATGGCGAGATTCTATCGCATTTAAACGGATCTGAAAAGCTTGTTAAGATATATAAAAAAACAAGCCAGAGGACAAACTCTGCCATGGATGTTGAAATTGAAATTGCCTGGCGATTAAAAACTTGTCTGAATGTTATTTGGCGTCTGGAGCGCGGCGCGGTGTGTCTCTGTGATGAGAACTGGTGAAGTGTGAATGATTGTAAATTACATTCAGCCGGGGACGGTGGACTCTGGGTTTTTATTCACACTCGGCAGAGGCGCCAGGCACCAGGCAGTAGCACCAGGCAGTAGCACCAGGCACCGGGCAGTAGCACCAGGCAGTAGCACCAGGCACCAGGCAGAGGCACCAGGCAGTAGCACCAGGCACCAGGCAGAGGCACCAGGCACCAGACAGTAGCACCAGGCAGTAGCACCAGGCACCAGGCAGTAGCACCAGGCACTAGACAGTAGCACCAGGCACCAGGCAGAGGCACCAGGCAGTAGCACCAGGCACCAGGCAGAGGCACCAGGCAGTAGCACCAGGCACCAGACAGTAGCACCAGGCAGTAGCACCAGGCAGGTGTCCGTCAGGGATTATACGACTATACGTTCCAAAAAAAACGTCACACTAACATATAATCAACTTTTAATCACAGGGCAGTGCTGGGTCGACGATCCCCCCCGATCTCCCAAAGACAAAAGACAAGTTTAACTTAATGAACAATAAAATGTATCTTTACTGCCAGCAGGAAGGCAATCTATTTCAACCAGCTGGCTAATGGCTAATAACCACAGCCACAAGAAGTAGCAGTGGACTGGACTGATACAGAAGGTGGTTGAGATGGCAGTCCACGGACAGAGAATAATAAGACAATGACATCATCTGTGGCAGGAGACTGAAGACACATGACTTAAAGGAAGTGATGACATCAGCATGAAGATTCCAAGCGGCTAGTATGACAGCCATGTTGGTCAATACTTAAGGAATAAGGCCCAAGGGGGAGTGGTATATGGCCAATATACCACGACTAAGGGCTGTTCTTACCCACGATGCAACGTGGAGTGCCTGAACACAGCCCTTAGCCGTGGTAAATTGGCCATATATCATAAACCCCTGAGGTGCCTTATTGCCATTATAAACTGGTTACCAACGTAATTAGAAGAGTAAAAATAAATGTGTTGCCATACCCGTGGTATACGGTCTGATCTACCATGGCTGTCAGCCAATCACATTCAGGGCTCAAATCACCCAGTTTATAATATTGAAAATACACGGAGTATACCACACATTAGGAACACCTTCCTAATATGTAGTTGCCGGGGGAGGTCTTGAACGTCAGGAAGGTTAGTTACCATGGTGAGCGGTAATGAGCAGAAACAATACAAGCAGAACAATCAGGAAAGGTGAAAACGGCAGGCAACTTAACAATGATAAGGAGACTTCTGACCAGACAGCTGTTACACTTAAAGCAAGTGTGGGAGGGATGCATAGAACACAACCAACATAAATACTGTTAACAAGACTGGAAAATAGGCTGTGATCGAAACAGGGCACAAATCTATGGATAGTTATCTAAACTAATAGAAAAACGAATGACTGTGTATGTTTAATGTAATACTATGCTTCTGTCATGCATGTAAAATACTTTAGGTGTAGTTCAAACATCTTATTGTTCCAGTGTGAAACTGTTTTGAAAAGAGCTCTTGGCAGCAACCTTAGGGTTTGTAGCTTTGTGAGTGCAACATAAATGCCTTAGATGCATACAAGTGGAGGTGGAGAATGAATAGAGGCATGTGTATTCAGGGTACAGCAGGTGTATTCAGGGTACAGCAGGTGTATTCGGGGTACAGCAGGTGTATTCAGGGTACAGCAGCTGTATTCAGGGTACAGCAGGTGCATTCAGGGTACAGCAGCTGTATTCAGGGTACAGCAGCTGTATTCAGGGTACAGCAGGTGCATTCAGGGTACAGCAGCTGTATTCAGGGTACAGCAGGTGTATTCAGGGTACAGCAGGTGTATTCAGGGTACAGCAGCTGTATTCAGGGTACAGCAGGTGCATTCAGGGGACAGCAGCTGTATTCAGGGTACAGCAGGTGTATTCAGGGTACAGCAGGTGCATTCAGGGGACAGCAGGTGCATTCAGGGGACAGCAGGTGTATTCAGGGTACAGCAGGTGCATTCAGGGGACAGCAGCTGTATTCAGGGTACAGCAGCTGTATTCAGGGGACAGCAGGTGTATTCAGGGGACAACGGGTGTATTCAGGGGACAACGTGTGTATTCAGGGGACAGCGGGTGTATTCAGGGGACAGCAGCTGTATTCAGGGGACAGCAGCTGTATTCAGGGTACAGCAGGTGCATTCAGGGGACATCAGGTGTATTCAGGGGAAAGCAGGTGTATTCAGGGGACAGCAGGTTCATTTAGGGGACAGCAGGTGCATTCAGTGGACAGCAGGTGCATTCAGTGGACAGCAGGTAAATTCAGGGGACAGCAGGTAAATTCAGGGGACAGCAGGTAAATTCAGGGGACATAGGTAGGTACGTAGGAGGGACTGACAAAGAAGACATGTTTGTTTCTCCACCTCCAGTGCTGTGTGGCTCCTATCTGCAGTAAACATTACAGTGCACACATGTTCATAGCAAGACATATGGAGAATTCAAGGAAAATCAAGTTGAAAACACATCAGTGTTAGAGTTATGTGAATACAGATGTCCCTGTGAGCCTTTTAGGCCCATGTTATGCATCCGTTACAAACATTTCAGTTTCAGTACCACCTTGAACAACCTTCATTCCCTATGTCTCTCTGAGGCCTCTACTGTATTGTCTACTTCACTGGCGCAACTGAACCAGTCTGGGCCGGAGAAAGCCCATCCAGGTCCCTACAGAACCAATTTAAAAAACAGGATCCAAAAGTGCCTACGGCTAAAGTTTCCTCTGCAAAGAATATTTACATGGTTAGAGAGTGAGAGGGATCTACTGAAGACAGAATGGCACATGTAGGACAGAGAGAGAGATGGTGAGGGTAGACAGACAGGCAGAGACAGAAAGAGATGGTGAGGGTAGACAGAGACAGAGAGAGAGATGGTGAGGGTAGACAGACAGGCAGAGACAGAGAGAGAGATGGTGAGGGTAGACAGACAGGCAGAGACAGAGAGATGGTGAGGGTGGACAGACAGAGACAGAGAGAGAGATGGTGAGGGTAGACAGACAGAGACAGAGAGATGGTGAGGGTAGACAGACAGAGACAGAGAGAGAGATGGTGAGGGTAGACAGGAAGAGACAAAGAGAGATGGTGAGGGTAGACAGACAGAGACAGAGAGAGAGATGGTGAGGGTAGACAGACAGAGACAGAGAGAGAGATGGTGAGGGTAGACAGACAGAGACAGAGAGAGAGATGGTGAGGGTAGACAGACAGAGACAGAGAGAGAGATGGTGAGGGTAGACAGAAACTTGCCCGCTGCATACAGTACTACACTGTGTAAAAACTAAAAGATAGTCGTCGCGCCCCCCCCAGAGCCAGCAATCGTCATTTAGCGCCCGGCTTGATTGGTATGTGCAGAAAGCTCCATGGCGAAAAAGACCCTGGTTTTTCCGTTGTCACGGTAACCAAGGGGAGAGGAAGGCAGACGGGGTGTGTGAATGTGTATGTGTGTGTGTGTGTGTGTTGAATGCTGCAGGTAGCTAGCCAGCGGGGCTTCTCTTTAACCCTGTAATCCTCAGTGAAGGGAGAGGAATCTGATAGGCTGGCCATAGTGTAATGATGGGAAGTGACCTCCAGCTGTTAGCCACTGTCTATTACAAGAGCTTACAATTGTTTTCAGTGGGAAAGATGGCTACAAAGGACATTTTGGCACAATGATCTAAGCAGGGATCAAATTGTCTCCTCCAACATGCAGCCCTTATCTGTGATCAGTGTGTTGGAGAGGATATGAAGAGCAAACACTTCTTAGGCTATTATCTGAGGCCTGTCAACCAAAAACCAAGTTGAGCGAGTGGAGTGGAGGAGAGGAGTGGATGAGTACACCCGTCTTTGTTCTCCAGTCTCCACCATCTCCCCTCCGCTGTGACACTCCCTGTCTCTCTCTATCGTCAACGCGATTCATTCCGGTGCTTTGTTCCCCTCCCCAGCCTCTGCTGATAGACGAGAGAAAACTCCTCCATTCTCCCATTCATCTCAATACAACCTGAATTACTGCCCAATTATGCTTAGATTACGTTGTTAATGCACTTTCTACCAGGACAACCCCTGCACAAGCCAGGGCCCATTCTAAACAGCATGGTGTATTAGAGGGGCACGTAATCTTGTACTATTGTGTCGGGATTAAAATCTAATCTCATTACAGAGGGTGTCTGGCTGAAGGAAATACACTGCTTGAAAGCTGGAGAGAGAGAGAGCGAGAGAGAGGAAGAGATAAAGAGGGAGAGAGAGAGAGCGAGAGAGAGGAAGAGATATAGAGGGAGAGAGAGATACTGGATCATGGCTGTGAAATCTCAATTTCCTAGCGTGAACAGCTAACATGTGGCGAAGGCGTTGATCCACCAGCGGCTAATTCCCTGGTCGGGGCTCTTGAACAAACGTGCACCCGACGCCACCACAAAGACCAGGGGGGGTGAAGGCGGGTGCTGAACAGGTGGGTGCTGAACAGGTGGGGGCTGAACAGGTGGGGGCTGAACAGCCAGAGGGGGCCAGGGATCCGAGTAGGAGTATCAGAACGAACGCAGCGCCTCTACTCTGTTAGCATTTCTACTTGGCACGTTCACGCTACATAAAACCCATTTTATTACAAAGATATACACGTATGTAATTGCCAATGTGATATACAGCACGCTTCGGAACGCAGCTACATTTCTGTTCATTTTAAATGCTGCTGTCGATGGAGTGCCTCGCCCTGTTAAATAAAACAGATTCTCCGACTCAATAATGGAGGCCAAAATCTCATTTTGACACACAGCCCCAAATTCCAAGGGGCCACTGCCGTGACAGGCTGGGGAGACACGCAAAAGCCTGTGACTAGAGCATACAGGACCACACACACACACACTTCACACCTTGTACCAAACTCATACACACATACATACAACGCCCATCCTCCAATCCACCCCTGCACACAGACACACACATCATAAGTCATCCGAAGCCTATCCCCCCACTCCCACTCAACGCCCACTCAGACATCCCCTCCCAACACACTGTGTTTATTGAGCCTTGGTTGCATTGCTAAATCACCGAGAGGGGCCCGGAATGAGAGATAACGCCACACGGCAATGTTACAATCATTGATTGCAGAATCCATCATCTTTTTTATTCAACACAGAGGAGGCCTGTGCTGCCTGGCACAACCAGGATACAGGATACTATACGACCACCTGAGAAGGCAATGGGTGGGGAAATGACTACATGTAACGCAATCAACTCTAGATAAGAGCATCAGGGGTTCTTTCACAGCACACTGCCTATGATTAGGGAGGGGAAGAAGAGATCGGGCAATAGAGCGATTATAGAGATTCTCTCTATTCAATGAAATTCAAGGTTTCTCTCCTTCCTATGGCGTTTGAGTAAACATTTGAGGAGAAATTCAGGTGTTATTCTGTTTCTAACAAAGGCACTGATGAATCCCCAGATACTATTGAGTAACTGGGAGAGGAATATCAGCGTTGAATCACAGGTAACGTCTCAAATGACACCCTATTTCCTATATAGTGCACTACTTTTGACCAGGACCCATAGGACTCTGGTCAAAAGTAGTGCACTATGTAGGGGATAGGGTGCTGTTTGGGATGCATACACAATCGATTCCTCTCTATTCCACTAAGACTGATGAGTCTTCTGAATCCTTCACTGACAACATTGTCTTTCTGCTGAGTGAATGTCAACTCATCCAAAGTAGGACAGCATTGAACGGAGCCAGTTATTGGAAAGCTATGGCAAATATGGCGAAGCGTCATGAAGCACACTAGATCAGACAGATTACCAGTCATTAAAGAGATGGAGTTTGTAATATCGCCAGATGAAGTTACAGAGCCAGTGGACTAGCATTCATCTAGCACCTTCTGATTAGCTCAGTTGTTTCTCATAAGATGGGATGTGGTGTAGACACGGATCACCAGGGTGGAATAGTAGAGAGAATACTAGAATGACATGGAGTGACTGCTCTGGGGTGAATTTTCACCTAGGTACAGATCTAGGATCAGCTTCCCCTCCCCCAATCCTAACCTTAACCATTATTTGGTAAAATGCAAAACTGACCCAAGATCAACATCTAAGGGCTTCACCTTAAACCCAGTGACTTGTGATGATAAGGGACACAGTGGTCTGTGGTTGGGTCTCTGTGGGCTATGTGACTGCAGTGGGGGAAGGAGATCAGACAATCCCACTAGCTGGCCTGCAGAATCAATCAATCCATCCCAGCACCTTTGATCCACTGACCCCTCTTGTGGACGCCGGGTAGCGAGCGAGGCCCTGCAGCAATCTGTGCTTGTGGGCTCTGGTCTTAGCCAAGGAGGATCAGTTATCTAAGGGACATGTGTGTGTATGTGTGTGTTTGTGTGTGTGTGTGTGTGTGTATGTGTGTGTTTGTGTGTGTGTGTGTATGCGTGTGTTTGTATGTGTGTGTTTGTGTGGGGGTAAGGACCCTTCAACACCCCTGTATTCCATTAGCCAGTCGGTGATGTACTGCTTCACACAGATGGGCTGGCTACCCTCCCCTCCTCTCAACACTGTCTCCCTCCCTCCCTCCACCACCCATCCTCCTCCCCCTCCTATCCTCATCCTCCTCCTCCCCTCTACACACCTAGCATCCTCCACCACCCACCACCATCCATCATGCAGACCCTTACAGACGGGCCTGTGAATAACCAGCGAGTCATCAGAGAGGGGAGGAACCAGGAATGTTTAGGAGCAAAAGGAGGGTCAATTAGGGTCAATTAGTCATTCATCAAAGCTTCCTGCATTTCAGATAGGGTGGCAGAGTGAGCACCAGCTGTCTGTGTTGGGGAAGCAAAGCAACATGTGTAGGGAGAATTTGAACCGAGACGCCAGCAACGGCTGCTCAATTGGAGAGGTCTTTTGAGGATACTTGTGTAGGCTACATGATTAGTAACAAACAAACAGAGTGATGCATTTAAACACCACAGTATGCATTTAAACACCAACAGTATGCATTTAAACACCAACAGTATGCATTTAAACACCAACTGTATGCATTTAAACACAAACAGTATGCATTTAAACACCAACTGCATGCATTTCAACACAAACCGTATGCATTTAAACACAAACAGTATGCATACCTCGTTGTGATTAATTATTATTTTCCTAAATTATCTACAGTTCAATTTTGAGGAAAAAAAGGTGACAAAATAATCAATCGACTGCACTGACATGTCGCTTATATCAAAAAGAATCAATCAACTCAATCAATCAACTTCAACAAGTCGTTAACATGTGAACCAACCAGAGAGGAGAAGAAGGACTCCAGGATATATCACTTACCTCAGATCCTCACCTAAAGCCAGTCTATAGCGTATCCCCTTCACTAAATGCAGCCATCCCAGACCAGAAGAGTCTAATCTCCCAACACCAGCCCAAGCAGCAGAAGTGCCTACAGCAGGTATCCACAAACAGCGAGCCTGAAGCGAAGAAGGTTAGTCCGGAAAATTCTAATTGCACCTTGCTAACCCATCATTCTTTCGTCCCGATGCCCCGAGGACAGATTCTCCTGGTGCTAAGGTGGATGGGGGAAGAGGATGGAGGGATGTGCGGAAGGGGGAGCCACTTACATCACAGGAGACGAGCCCCTCAATGTCTGCATCCTCGTGCACTAAACCAGAGATGAACCAGGGAGAGGAGAGGCAGGCAGTGGAGAATGAGAGACAATCCCTCCCCCCGCTGCACACACACCCCGCCCTGGAACAGAGATTGCATTGCACTGATGAAATTTTAATGGTTCTTTCATGAAGAATAATGAACAGGCGGGGAGGAGGGAAGAGAGAGGGGGTGTATGTATGTCTGAGCAAGTGTTTGTGTGTGTGGACGTCGCTGGACACTACTGTACACCCCCCCACACACACACCCCCTCTCTCTTCACACACACACACGTGGGCTTACACTCCACAACATCAAACACTCTGACTGACAGCTCCTCCTCTAGACTAGTCAGTAGCACTGGGAGGGGACAGCAGAGAGGGATTCTACACATCCTCAAAAGCTCTCTTGGTGTGCACACACACACACGTTGGTACCCTTACATGCACACACGTAAACTACTTTGTACACATCCAAACACACACATGCACGCGCATACACACCAACGGTGTGGAACAAAGAGCGGAAACAGCAGGCAGGCTGCTTGTGGAGGCACCAGTAGTACCATGGTGGGGTGGAGGACACCATAAAAGGGGTTCCTGCCTCTCAGCTATGCACCCTCTGCTTCTGGAAAGAACTAAAGAGATGACGAGCGGTAAGAGGGAGACGACAGCCAGGAACCTCGTCAACCATCTGCAGGCACAGTTGCTCGCAGCAACATGGCTTATGAATCTAAATAAATCTGTGAGGGTAATTTACTATGTACATACAGACAGGATTCCTCTGGATTAGGAGCAAATAGGCTGGAATCCTGTTAGTCGCTGAATGTGGCTTTACCGTTCATTATGGCTGACAGCGTTGCAAAAGGGGTCCTGAAAAGAGACAGTAAAATTCTATACGCTCTGCATCACTATGGGACCGGAGGTGGATGGGTTTGCTCTCAACACTAAAGGCTTATGCTGGGGGAAAGAAAAGTGCCTATACTGAACAAAATAATACAGTGGCAAGAAAAAATATGTGAACCCTTTGGAATTACCTGGATTTCTGCATAAATTGGTCATAAAATTTGATCTGAAACTTTCACAGTATAGGTTGGAAAAAGTATGTGAACCCCTAGGCTAATGACTTCTCCAAAAGCTAATTGGAGTCAGGAGTCAGCTAACCTGGAGCCCAATCAATGAGACGAGAATGGAGATGTTGGTTAAAGCTGCCCTGCCCTATAAAAAAATTGAGTTTGCTATTCACAAGAAGCATTGGCTGATGTGAACCATGCCTTGAACAAAAGAGATCTCAGAAGACCTAAGATTAAGGATGGTTGACTTGCATAAAGCTGAAAATGGTTACATAAGAATCTCAAGAAGCCTTGATGTTCGTCAGTCCACGGTAAGACAAATTGTCTATAAATAGAGAAAGTTCAGCACTGTTGCTACTCTCCCTAGGAGTGGCCGTCCTGGAAAGATGACTGCAAGAGGACAGTGCAGAATGCTCAATGAGGTTAAGAAGAATCCTAGAGTGTCAGCTAAAGCCTTACAGAAATCTCTGGAACATGCTAACATCTCTGTTGACGAGTCTACGATACATAAAAAATTAAACAAGAATGGTGTTCATGGGAGGACACCATGGAAGAAGCCACTGCTGTCCAAAAAAAACATTATTGCATGTCTGAGGTTTGCAAAAGAGCACCTGGATGTTCCACAGCGCTACTGGCAAAATATTATGTGAACAGATGAAACTAACGTTGAGTTGTTTGGAAGGAACACACAACACTTTGTGTGGAGAAAAAAAGGCACAGCACACAAACATCAAAACCTCATCCCAACTGTAAAGTATGGTGGAGGGGGCATCATGGTTTGGGGCTGCTTTGCTACCTCAGGGCCTGGACAGGTTTCTATCAGCGATGGGAAAATGAATTCACAAGTTTGTCAAAACATTTTTCAGGTGAATGTAAGGCTATCTGTCTGCCAATTGAAGCTCAACAGAAGTTGGGTGATGCAACAGGACAATGAACCAAAACACATATGTAAATCTTCAACAGAAGAAAATACGCCTTCTGGAGTGGCCCAGTCAGAGTCCTGACCTCAACCCGATTGAGATGCTGTGGCATGACCTCAAGAGAATGGTTCACACCAGACATTCCAAGAATATTGCTGAACTGATATAGTTTTGTGTAGAGGAATGGTCCAAATTTCCTCCTGACCATTGTGGAGGTCTGATCCGCAACTACAGAAAACGTTTGGTTGAGGTTATAGGGTCAGCCAGTTATTAAAACTAAGGGTTCACATACTTTTCCCACCCTGCACTGTGAATGTTTACACGGTGTGTTCAGTAAAGACATGAAAACGTATAATTGTTTGTGTTATTAGTTTAATTAAGCACACTATGTTTGTCTATTGTTGTGACCTAGATGAAGAGCAGATCAAATTTGATGACCAATATATGCAGAAATCCAGGTATTTCCAAAGGGTTCACATACTTTTTCTTGCCACTGTAAATGCAACATGTAAAGTGTTGGTCCCATGTTTCATGAGCTGAAATAAAAGATCCCAGAAATGTTCATACGGACATTTTTGTGCACAAATTTGTTTACATCCCTGTTAGTGAGCATTTCTCCTTTGCCAAGAAAATCCATCTGTCTGACAGGTGTGGCATATCAAGTAGGCAGCATGCAATTGGCATCCTGACTGCAGGAATGCCCACCAGAGATGTTGCCAGAATTTAATGTTAATTTCTTTACCATAAGCAGCCTCTAACGTTGTTTTAGAGAATTTGCAAGTAGTTCCAACCGGCCTCAACAACCGCAGACCACGTGTAACCACGCCATGCCCTCCACATCTGGCTTCTTCACCTGCGGGATCGTTTGAGACCAGCCACCCGGACAGCTGATGAAACTGTGGGTTTCCACAACTGAAAAATGTCTGAACCAACTGTCAGAAACCATCTCAGGGAAGCTCATTTGCGTGCTCATCGTCCTCACCAGGGTCTTGACCTGAGTACAGTTTGACGTCATAACAGACTTCAGTGTGCTAATGCTCATCTTTGATGGCCACTGGTGTGCTGGAGAAGTGTGCTCTTCACAGATGGATCCCGGTTTCAACTGTACCGGACAGACTGCGTCGTGTGGGCGAGCGGTTTTCTGATGTAATGTTGTAAACAGAGTGCCCCATGGTGGCGGTGGGGTTATGGTATGGGCAGGCATAAGTTATGTACAAAGAACACAATTGTATTTTTAAGATGGCAATTTGAATGCACAGCGATACTGTGACGAAATCCTGAGGCCCATTGTCGTGCCATTTATCCGTCGCCATATCCTCATGTTTCATTATGATAATGCACGGCCCCATGTCGCATGGATCTGTACACAATTCCTGGAAGCTGAAAATGTCCCAGTTTTTCCACGGCCTGCATACTCACCAGACATGTCACCCATTGAGCTTCTTTGGGATGCTCTGGATCCATGTATACGACAGCGTGTTCCAGTTCACGCCTATATCCAGCAACTTCACACAGCCATTGAAGAGGAGTGGGACAACATTCCACAGGCCACAATCAACATCCTGATCAACTCTATGCGAAGGAGATGTGTCGCGCTGCATGAGGCAAATGGTGATCACACCAGATACTGACAGGTTTTCTGATCCCCGCCCCTACCTTTTTTTAAGGTATCTGTGACCAACAGATGCATATCAGTATTCCCAGTCATGTGAAATCCATAGATTAGGGCCCAATGAATTTATTTCAATTGACTGATTTCTTTATATGAACTGTAATAATGAACTGTAATAATAAGTAAAATCTTTGAAATTGTTGCATGTTGCGTTTTATATTTTTGTTCTGAGTACTTGCTGCAAAAGGTCTTGGTGCTGCAGAATACCTGGTGGAAGAAAGTAGTTCAGACAGAAAGCTAATCGTTCTGGGTGGTAGAGGATAAGAGGTTGGGTCAGTAACCGAAAGGTTGCTGGTTTGAATCCCCGAGCTGACTAGGTGAAATATGTTGACGTGCCCTTGAGCAAGGCACTTCACTCTAATTGCTCCTGTAAGTTGCTCTGGATAAGAGCATCTGCTAAATAAATAAATAATAAACAGGAATTTAAATGCATGACACATAGCAAAATATCTAAATTGCAAATTCTGAAACCAATTGGTTAGGCCACCTGTCTTCAATCCTGCATTTACCTCTGTGGTCCTCCCAGTCATAACTTACCATGTTTCAATGGGTTTGTTGAACCGACTGAGACTGCTTTGAAAACGTTTCGGAGAGCAAAAATGGTTCCTTGAAAAGTAAACTCCTAAAGTCAACTTTGTTTGGGAGGAAATTGCTCTCCTCCTTCACACACGCCCCACCAAAGCGCTGAACGATATGCAATCTCCCTCCCTGAATCAATAACCTGAGAGACTGAGCTCCTACCTCTCGGCTAATGGAAAAGGAGCATCTTAAATTAAATCTTAGGCAAACAACCCCTCTGTTTCTGCCCCCTCCCCCCACCCCTAATATTCCTCTCACTGAATGGACTGGATCGGTCTGC